>NW_028263379.1:5047759-5115259 GCF_051168715.1 Poecilia mexicana
TTTAATAAATCCTATAACCTTCAGCAGCAGCAGGATCACTTCACTACCAGATCCTCACATCTTCATGATTCTGCTTTACACTGCTGCTTCAGTTTCATGGCTTTTCCAGATATCTGATTTCTTAGCCCTCCAGACTTTGACTGGGCCATTCTGCTGTAGGATTTAGCGGCTGACCCAGTTTGGACCAAGCTGAGCAACAGATGCTTCATGTTTGACTCTGGAATGAGCAGCTGATTGATCCAGCAGCTGCAGAAATAATCCCAGACCACCACCCGCCACCACCGTGCTTACTGCAAAGCGTCTCTGCAGCTGACATGTCTTTGTTTTGTTTCCGTTTATGACCAAAACTTTCTACACTACAATCATTCATTTGCAGCCCTGACATGTTTGTTTTCCTGGGAATCTCTAAAAACAAGCTGTACTTGTTCAGTCTTTCACAAACGTTGCCATCAAACATGTGAGGAGCGCCATCTACAGGGAACTGGAGCTGTTGGGTTTCATGTATTTTCTCACGCTGGGAATCTACTCCAGAGGAGATCTGTGTTTTCTTATGTGTTCCAATAATAGTTGATAGTTTTATATAATCAGGACACTAATCATTCCAAAATGACCATATGAACCTTCCCAGACTGACGGACTTCATCCTTCCTCATTGGGTCAACAGAACCTTTCGGCTCCAGAACCGTAAACCTCCAAATGTTTTTCCAGCTGATTTCACTTCATCAACATTTAACTGGCAGAACCTGAATGCTGCCTTCCTTTAAGCCCAGTGGAACCAGAACATTATCGTTTCCTCTGATTATGTTGATCAGGAGACAGAAATACTTCCAGAGTTAACATGCTGCTGGTCATGCAGTGGCAGCCATGATGGCTGCAAGTAAAGCAACATCAGCACAGATCTGCTGTTTGTCTAATGGCACAATTTACAGATCCCAAAACACAGAAGGCCTTCTGGGAAAACCGTCTCTGGTTCTGACGGCAGGTCAGAGAGGAGCATGCTGGTTTCCTGAGAGCAACACAAAGGAAGGACAAGTTGACTGAAATCAGGCGAGGAGCCATCCAACAGGACACAGGCGTTAAGCAACAAGCTCCAACCATACATCAATTTTCCATAGCAGCTTAATCCTGTTCTGGTTGCAGGGGTTGTACCTGAAAGGGATTAAAGTGGTAAAGGCAGGGAACACCCTGAACCGCTCTGCTGTCCACCACAGATTAACTCAACACGCCTGTCTCTGGACGTCTGGAGAAAACTGGAGATTCTGAGGGAACTCTGTCATGCACAGTGGGATCATGTTAACTCCACACAGAAACGCTGCGCCTCCAAACCAGCAAAAACTGTAAAACTACCCTGCAAAAAACCCTTTAATCTGAAATATTTAAACGACAAATCACAACAGTTAATAAAACCTGTAACTCAAACAATCATCTTAATGTTTATGCTAAATAAAAAAGTGGCATTGCTGTAAAAAAAACACTGGCATAACATTTATTTACTGTTGGTTATGCCTTTTACATTTTTCTCCCATGAATGTGTAACAGAGAAAGTCCAGACAGAATCCTATTGAAGCTGAAGCATTTTGGGTTTCTAATAATTTCTCTCACTGAACCAAACTAGACATATTTAAAGAGGTCACAGCGAGTCACTTCTGGATCATTTTCACAAACACAGAAACTCCCATGGAGCTAGTTAGCAGCGCCACATCAGCAGAGGTGAGGACAGTAGCTCACCTTCTCCTCCGACTTAAAAGTGCTGCTATTTCCATCCCACCCAGCCAACAGGCTAATCCACCGCTGGAGGATTTGTGAGCCGCAGCACAAAGTAATTGTGCTGCAGCAAAATGAGTGAGGCCTAATTGGAGCAAAGACTTAATGAGGGACCCATGAGGATTATCATGTGTGGCTTAGAAAAGGCCCAGGTAGAGGCAGACACGGTCAAAACCATCAGGCCGGATCAATCCGAACCAGAGA
Source organism: Poecilia mexicana (assembly GCF_051168715.1). Taxonomy (NCBI): domain Eukaryota; kingdom Metazoa; phylum Chordata; class Actinopteri; order Cyprinodontiformes; family Poeciliidae; genus Poecilia; species Poecilia mexicana. The sequence continues at coordinate 5,049,728 of NW_028263379.1, forward strand.
GACAGAAAACAGCCGCAACTCTGGAATATGAAAATTCCTGTTTAATTTACATTCAGACTGGAGATAAAATAGTTAATATAAATGTTAGTGAGGATTCAGCTGTAGCCATGGGGGTAAATAATTATTTACTCTGTTTAAACCGACAAACATCCTCTCTATATTAACTTTTATTATGTTATATTTTAGTTGCATAGACAACAGATGAATTGTTATGCATCTAAACAGCAGTTTGCAGAAACTTTTTAATTAAAATGGTGACATTTAATTTACTGTGAGATTATTATTCTTCTTTAGAAATATTCTGGCCTCTTATCGTTTTTTCTTTCTTCAAGCAGAGTAAAATATTTAATAAAAAACAAACATAATATTCTTTTAAATACTTTGTAAAGTGAGATTTGTGATCTGCAGCTCAAATAGATCAAAGTTTCTGATTTTTCATAGTTTCTCCATATTTGATTTTATATGTTATAAATGTCAAATTATAACAGAGATTCACATCCATTGGATGCTTATGTATAACTCACTATCATATTACATTATTATATCTTTTTTTCCTTAAAAATAACACAAATAAGCAAGATTTTTATCAAACCTGCACAACTGATCAATAATCCCAAACACAGAAGCCAGAGCTGGGATGGCTTAGATGTTTACAGCATAGTCATGTGTTAAAATGGCCTAGTCAAAGTCCAGACTTAAGTGGAATTTAGATTTTGTTGTAAGACTTTAATATTGACGCCTGCAGAAGTTGGTGAGGTTTTGAGGAGGAGGTTCAGCCCTCTGGGGGCAGCAGGGATCTAAAGGTCAGAGGTCAGTGGCTCCTGTAGCAATGGAGGTAGAGATTTCTACTCTAGATGTAAAAGATCTGCAGCTGTTATTTCAGGGAAAGGTGATTCTGGGAAGTTTGAACTCAGAGTGGCTGAATATGGAAGCAAAACATTTTTACATATCTCCATTATCAGCAATTATGTGCTACTTTGTGTTTGTTGATCCTATAAAATCTTGTAATTGTTGCTTTAAAGCGGATTATTGATCAAACAGGCAGCGTCCTAATGAAAAGCCAGCAGTGTGTGAGCGGCGCTGCTTCAGAACTGAAGTGACTCTCCACCGTCTCTCCAAACTGCTTATTTCTCCAAGGAGCCTGTTGGCACTTGACAGCCACAGATCAGATATGACTGACCAAGATAAATGGTTTGGCTCTAAAGTCAGATCAATTCAATCCAGCAACTGTCTTCAGCAGGAACAAAAGGCCATGCTGTCAACAAGCCTCCACTCACTTCGCTGCTCATTCCACGTCTTTCTGTCCAAACATGGCAAACTGTGAACGTCCTCATGTTTAAAACTAATCACACGTTACTTCACTTCTCTGTGCTGTAACAAATAAAATCCATCAGGTTGTTACTTTTTAGTCGACTCAGTAGATCTCGGTTGCTTTTTGTGGATTTATCCCACAGATCTCATTTATTGTAACAGTTTATAATGTTTGGATGCAGTCATGATTATTCAGCCTGAGAAGAACATTGAATGTGTGAAACCCAAAGGAGCCGTTTGTGCATTAAAACCCAGCAGTTACACAAACCTGCCAAAGGAAGCTTTAGGTCTGTGCATTGATCCACAGATCAATTCAGATGCATAAGCAACACTAATGGCAATAATTTCTGCTCCTGCTTTGCAGCCGGTTGACCAACAGTTTCATGTCAGAATTTAGCATAAGAACTTGCTATATTTTTGTTATGCTCAGCCTCAACGTTGATCTGTCAGGCTGCATCCATTCATCCAGTGAGCGATGCTGATCGAGACGAGTTCTATGTGAAGAGTCACTTTAAAAGTTATTTTTTATTGTTTTTCACAAGTTATGTATTACTGGAAGTTTAAAAAAACTTAATTTAATTTAGAAGTTTTCATTAGCTGCAAGCCATAATCCTTCAACTTAATAAAGCTGTCTGTGTGTACTTAAGTTTTATTTTTCTTCATTTAAATAAAAACAATAATGAATTATGTAGTAATCCATATAGATTCACCTTCTGTGTTGAGTTAAATAAAAAGGTTTTATAACATCCTGGCACTATTTGAAATAAACTTGAATGCTAGACGGTGGAAACGTCAACATACTTTGAGTTAATAAGACATTATAAATGAACTGAATGCTTATGTAGAAATACAGCCACCCTGCCATGCATAATGCCTAAAGTGGTTTTTAAACGCCTCTACAGTCTCCCGCTCCTTCCTTTTATCTGCATTTCTTCAAAGAGAATAAATAAACTGAACAGAAAAAAAGCTAATTCAGCTGTCTTACATTCTTAAACACAAAGGAAATACAATTAAAAAAGACACAGAAACAGGGAAATATTGGTTCAGAAGGTCACTTAAATGTCACAAATAAATTACAGGAACTTAAGAAGAATTCCATCTCTGGAAGCTTTTCTGCTCACAAACGGCTTGAATAAAACAGAAGCACAGCCGGGATCAGAATAAAGTCTCTGCATTTATTCTGAACAATGCACAATAGGTCAAAATGCACTAAAAGATCCTCCTCCTTTAAACAAAGCCGGGTCGGGATCATCTGCCTCCCCATGCTGAGCGCAGTGGTTGCTGCACCTTAATGCTGCAGCAGTCGGGTCCAAAACAAGCGTTTGATGCTTCATTAGCTGTAAAACATCGTGGCTGAGTGAGACTCCTGTTGTGCTTCAACCTTCAGACCTTTTATAAGGGTCAGCAGTGAACAACGTGGAGGGAGGAGCTCATTCCTGAGTTTAAAACCTGACAGTGAATCAGGCTGAATGTCAACACAAAACAAGTCTTCCTCTCCTCACACATCATCACTATAAGCTTACAGTACAATTATCATTCAATACCAACTTCTAGCTCAGTGATTCTGCAATTATTCAGTTTAGCTACTGTATGTTCAACAAAAGGTTTTAGTTTAGAGTTTTAGTTTTGCTTTGGTGTCTTATTTTAACTGAAGACGAACCTTCGTCCTGCAGGACTCCTCCATGCTTCCTCTCTGTCTCTTTGTTTCTATGCACGTCTGAATTTAATGTTGATTCAGAAGTGCTAGCCTAAAGCCCTGCTGCCCTGCGACACACATGCTGCTGATGCGACTCCAGGAGCCCTGATGTGATCGTACACGCCACCAAATCCACAGCTAATTGGACACTTCTTTCACAGCAGGCCTGTGGTAAACAGCAGCAAGCAAATAACAAGCTCACGACAACCAACAAAGGAAAGAGCTCCGATAATAAACCTACTGCAGATGCACACTCTTCTGCGATATATTCCTGCACAGAACAAATTCTTTTTTTAAGCTTAAGCCTGAGAGTCCTGCTCTGCTGATTAGCCTTCCTGTGCTCAACAGCTGCTTTCTGCCCATTTCTGTCTTTGAAATGTTAAGCAGGACCACGGCTACAGCGATCTTCATGCCAAGTGGACATTTTGTGCAGAAAACGTTGAGCAGCCAGGTACTATGGGGGGATTGCACACGATCAGAAAGGATTTCATGGCTGCAGATTGAAGAAAGCGACATGAGAAACAGAAGCTTGCATAGTGCTGGACGTCTCAGTTTTCATAATCCGGTCCACACGAGGCTGTTTGACTGCAAGCAGATGAGAGGATTTAGAACGACGCCGAGCAGAAACAGTCAATAAACGTAGAGTTAATATACACAGCCCAGTCAAATCCTCTGAAGGCCCAACAGAATGCAGCGACATTGTTCCCACATTTCAACATTGGTTTCACCTGAAGTCGCTTCTAGTCGGATTATTAGAGGCACAAAGCAAAGTCATGCTGCTAATTGCATGATCCACATACGACTCAGACAGCTGGACCAACAAGCATCTGCCCTGTAAAACTAAACGTATTATTATTTACACCAGCAGCACCTCCACCTGCTCCTCCTTAATATTTATACTCACTTCTAAAAGCTGCTGCATTTGATTAATATGTCACCAAATATTTCATAATCTACCAGTATGGCCACATTTCTTAATTTATCCAAATAATTAGGAAAATAATGTTTCGTTTTGTTGTATTTTGATAAAAGCATCCAACTAACATGTTAATAAGTTTTATCACAAACTAATTTTTTGCTTCATGCTTTTTAGGATTAAACATTTCTGGAGGCTCAACTTTATGTAAAAGGAAAGAATCTCATGAGTTCTGATAAAATGTGCTGATCAGGAAGCTGAGCGCCGACGTTTTCCCCGTTCGCATCGGAGGCCCCACATGTTGCAGGAGGAGCTGCTGAGGTCGCCGCTCTCCTCTGCTGGTCCGACTGACGGGTTCTGAATGCAAACCAACCGGTTCACGTCCCTGACCCCCCAGGGTTCCTCCATATGCGCCGCCTGACCTTTGACCCAAGACTCTGTCATCGCTCACAGGACCGGTGGGAGGAGTGTGCTCCTCTTCATATCATAACAGATTGATGTCATCATCAACATCATGTCCACATGTCGAATTTTAAAGTCAGAGACAAAATGCAACAACCAAATGACGTTAATTCTGCTCTGACAGGTTGAGAAATCATTGATCATTGATCAATGATCAATGGTTTGGAGATGAAAGTCCAGCAACACAAATGTCTTTCTTTCCTAATGTTGACTTTATGGTTGTGTCTTTAAAGAGATCTCCATGATTTTAGTACATGGTTGTTAATCGAGGGCGTGCGAAGAGAGAGAGGAACCCTGTGACCCGGTGACCCTGTGACCCTCCAGGGACGAGCACCTGGAGACGACGGATGGTTCTCAGTCTGAGGTAGAGGAGCCGCCTGCTGCCTTTACTCTAGAAATACTCAAATCACTTTTTGGACGGTTAATAAAATATATTTTCAGCTAATGAACACCAACACCATAAAACAAGCCGTTTCATGCTGCTTCGTTAGAAACTTCTCTAACAGTCTCCCAGTATGAACAGAAACCAACAGAAATGGATCGAAACCAGAACCGGTGAGATCCAGTCCCACTGCACGTCGTTCCAGGTTCCAGTTACAAATCTGATCCAAACCCAACATCTCTGCTTTACTCACTGCTCACTTTCAAACACTGAAAAAAGATTTTTACTGCAGCTGTCATTAATTAAATGGAGGGCAGCCATATTGGATTTGAATTTCAGATTCAGTGAATTCGTTTACATTCCCACTTGGATTCAGAGCTCTATGGACGCCCTTCTGCTCATTTTATAAAAAAAACTACTTCTGAATAAAAGTGAGACAAATAAACCACCTTACCCCATCTTGCAGCACTACTGGATAATATTTTCTCCCTTTATTTTCCTTCCTTTTTAAGTTTGCATAAATGGATAAATGCAAAGATTTTACTGAAGAGCTTCAGTTGGAAATATAACTGAACATGTTGAACTCATATCTTCTTACCTCATTCATGGAACATTATGCATTTGAAATCCCAGTTTCACAAACAGCACGTAAAATATCTGCACTGCGGTTTTAAAATGATTACATTTCCAAATGTGCTTGTAGAAAACAATCCTGCATCCATGGATAAACTCTTGTTACTTCTGTATTTCTCTGAAAGTTCCCATAAACATTATGAGCCTAGTCCATCACAACGTCTGCAGCATCTTTGCTAAAATACAGATTAATATGACACACACCACCAACACCAACAGGTCCAGGATGGATATTACACGTCAGCAGGTCCAGCTGGGAAAACAACTGGCTTCTTTTCTTCCTTTCTCTTTCCTACCTGCTCCGTTTTCCATCAGCTCAGAGCCAGCCTTGTGAAAATTTAATTTCATGGGTGAAGATGAAGTAGATGATTGGTTTCTGGACAATCAGAATTACGCTGCCTGATCAGTCTGGAAGCGACACCCAGATTGACCTCCGTCCTCTGAGGACGGCTCTCTGGCCTCATTTTCCACAGTTTTGACTCGTTTTGTTTTTAATATTCTGACCTGGATGCAACATGACTGAGAGCTTCCTGTCTTCATCTGTGGATCCACAAACACAAAATTAGGTACGTTTTAAAAAATCTGAAAAGTGTGGCATGCCTTCTGCTTATAGTAATTTCTATTTGCAGCTATAATCCTTTGGGTTATAATTCTACCAGCTTTGTACAACTAGAGACTCTAGCTCTAGGCTTAGGTTTGGTTCTGGTTCATGTTTAGCTGGTTTGGTTCTGGTTCACACCTTAGTCCATAATTGTTGGAGTTTAAACGACATATTACTTGACTTTGGTCATTTATTTATATATTTCTTTCTTTTTCTGTTATTTTAGGAGTCAGGTTCTGACATTAAGGCTACATGACTCTAAAGTAGTATTATGTGTAAATATGACCACAGATCAAATTAATGTAAGAGATTAAAGCAAACTTGAAGAGTTTGATTGTTTTAAATAAAAGTAGCTTTGTGGTGAACATCAGTGGTGTTTGGTATGTGATGTGAAGCGACATTACAACCTCTCCTGCCTCATGTCTCTGCATGAGGAGCACAGAAACAATCCCAGCTCAAACATTCATCTCAGAGATAAAGATCAATGTGGCGTTAGCAGAAATGTCAGACATTATCAGCATCCGGGATAATTAATTTCTCAACGTCTTCCATTGACAGGTGCTTCCTGGCTTCAGTCCCAGCTCACCGTACTTTTTGCCATCAATCAGCTGCAGCAGTGACTCACAGAGGCGCCGGCAGGTTAACAAGATGCAAAATAAATCCATTAGTTCATGTCTATTGTCTAGCATGATTTTTTATATATTTCTCAGTTGTCACTTTTCTTGGATAAAATCGCTGCATAGATTATGGTTTGGAACATGGGCTGCGACCAAACTGCTTTTTTTTAATACTTCACAAACTTTTTTTCTGCTAACAAAAAAAAATTACTTTCTTATTCACTGCAGGTCACTTAACTTCACGGCTCTTGTCTGGAAAATGCCTCTATTGTAGTTAAATATTTGTTTTCAAATGTGTGTTTGTGGTGTGTTTTCTGGTTTTTCTTTTATTTAATTATCTTTTAATTTTTGGGTTCCTGACATGAACATTTTAACCAAACTGCAAAAACACTGATGCTGCACACCGGCTGCAAGGTGAGGCATCCTGGTGATCCATTCCCAGATGTTGGACAGTTTAACTACAAAGCAACATTAAAGCAACATTTTCCTTCTCCTTTCCACCGGAGCCTACATGTTCTGCAGCTTCAGACACGTTAAGCTGAGCAGAATAAGGCAGAAAATCAGCTCAGCTGCTCTGATTGTTCGTTTGTTCTGTTACTGATGAAACTCCAACCACATCCACTAAACTCATCCTTCCCTTTCTGTCTCGGATTTCTTTAAGACGTTTATATCTTTTCATAGCTCCGCAGAACTGAAGGTCCGCATCACAAAAGCCCGAAATGTTTCAATCAATAGCAGATTGACTTTTTGTTGCAACAAACGTAAGGCTACAACTTAAATCAATGAGTATCTTTCACTAACTTAATGGAAGACTGTTTTAGTTTTGGTATTTCACACTCTTTACATATTTGAAGAGTGTGAAATATCTTTACACATAAAAACTTTTTTATAAGATTAACTCTCAACCTCCAAGAAGTGAAGTCCTGATGCTTTCTGTTTCTGTAGTGTTTGTTTTCTGTCATTAATATCTGACAGTTTATAAATGATGACTCTTTTTGGTTCTGACATCCTAAAGGAATAAAGGTTACACTAGCAAAATGTTTAATCTGTTTTATGAACTTTGTAGGTTCTTAATGTATTCTCAACCTCTGACATTTTCTCACAATAAATAAAAAGCTTCAACACATTTTAAAGTGATTCACGTTTTTCTAAACTTGTTATGAAAAGAATCTGAAACATTTGGAGCACATGTACATCATTAGATCTGATACGGCTAAATTAAATCTAGTGAAATCCGTTGTCTTCAGATGTTGCATCATTAATAAATAAAAACATCAGAAGTTTTCATTTCTGCAGTAAATGTGAAAATGTGTTATTGTAAGAAAAGGATCAAACTGAATTTTTATGTCTACATTTCAACATGACATGGGAGGGAAAACTAACACTTCATATCCATTCTATGGATCAAACATGGTGGTGGTTGAGTCATGCTGTGGGATGCAGGGAAGGCTGAGTTGATGGGAAGGTGGGTGGAGCTAAAGGACAAGGCGTCCAGCAGGACGACGACGCTGAACGTACAGCCAGAGATACAACTGATGGCTTCCACCACAGCAGTCAACTGCTGGCCTAGTCAAAGTAAAGTCGAAGATCCAACTGAAAATCACAGGAAAAGTGATGTTCACAGATGTTCACCATGCATTTGGACAAAGCTTGAGCTGTTTTGTGAAAAATAATCTGGAAAACTGTTCAGTGTCTAAATCTGTGAATCTGTCAGCACTTCTGTAACTGCAGACATGAGGTTCAGTAAAGTACTGGGAGGCCCAACTGAAATGCACACCACACTTTTCAGATTTTCACTTGCACATAAACATGGATCATTTATCATTTTGTGCTGTGATGGGCTGGGTTCATCCTGCTGAGGATCATTTTATTTTTCACTCCTCTGCGTTGATCAGTCCCACTAAAACACACCAAAGTTTGAGGTCATGATGTGACGAAAAGGAAAACGGCTCAACATGCCAGTGAACATCAGGACTACCTACATTCCTCTGCATCCGAATACTAAACAGCTGCTGTAGTGCAAATCATCGATTTAAACTGTAATTCCACCGTTTTACTAAAAAAAGCAAAACAGTCAGAGTATCCCTCCTGGTTCAAAGAAATGCCAGAGCATTTGAAGATCAGGGGGAACATAAGATATGTTCAGGAATTTGGTGAATCCAGACAGATGTGCACTCCCACAGAACTCAGCCTGTAAATGAAAGCCTGATGTTTCACATGGAGCATTTAAAGCCGCGCTGCCTGGAAAACACACGTTGTATCTCTTTGCTTCGACTCTTCCTATAAATGAACTGCATATTCAACTTCAGGCTTCACTGAGAAGGATGCCATCCACTCCGTAATGACAGAGAGTGGAGGTGCACAGCGATCCATCACTCCTTTCCTTTCTCATGGTGAGGTTTTCCCACTCAGGATCTGTTTGGCTGTTCGCCATGGCGACCACAGACCTCTACACACCTGAATGGCATGGCTGATGTGCAGAAAATGATGGAAACTGCAACTTTGCTCCTTTATCTGGCTGCTCAGTGTAATGACTGTGAAGGTATTAGTGATGACCAGACCTGTCTCTGACCAAGGAGCCAGGAACGATGTGTAATGGGGTGAGAAGCTTGCTTTGGGACAAAAGTAAATTATAGCTCTCAGAGTCGATAATGATAAGTAAGCCAATGAGACTTTTCTTCATTGGCTTTTTGGGAAAGTTATCGATTTTTCCTTTTTAAGAAGTTTGATTTTAGCTGCTGACATTATTGATTCTTTCACCTGTAGTGGTTCTTTAGTCATACAGAAAAACACAGCAGAACAAAAACAGGAACTGCCTTATATCTGTTCACACAGTGAACCAGACATAAGGTTCAAATGTTAAAGTAACATTTTAAAACTGTCGGTTGATTTTGACATGATAAGACATGAAGCAGGTTTGGTCCTCCAGCCTGGAGTTCAGGACAGACGACACACCACAAACACACAGAGCTCAGATGAGCTCAGGGTGATCCAACAAAGGCGATAGTTTGATAGAGAGGCTGATGGCCAGTTCATTCATTCAGATGAACAAACTGAGTTTAACTTACAAAAAGACATTTCTGCACCGTTGAGCAATCTGAGTTTTATTTGCTCAAAGCTAAGCTAATCTCTTAGCTTATTTAGATTTCAGCCTTTATTGAACCGCCTCCTTTTCAGGAAGCCCCACCTTCAACCCCCTGCAGGGGGAAATGTATCGGCAAAAAGTTCATTAACTACAGCCCTGCTCACCCAACAGCTCCAGGTCTGTAAATCACAAACGTCTTGCTGTGTTCTGGTCTGTCATTTACACAGCAACAAGGTTTTAGTTGCAGGAAAACACAACGACTTGAAGACAAGCTCCAGAGCGACACTTTTATGAAACGCAGCGCGAATCACGTCCATGTAAACACAAACCAAAAACATTTGGAAATGATTTCCATGCATCTCAGGTCCAACAACAACAACGGTGGACCTCTGGGTTCTGTTTGTTCTGCTGCGCCTCGTGTTAAAGCCAAATCTGCTCCAGTGTTTAACTTTTATCATGTCAGCAAACACACACAGCGCGTGCGCCGTTATTTGCACCTCAGAACAAGCAAAAGATTAGGACAAGCTGCTTCTGGATCAAAGTTCACAATGTTTCACTGCCACCTACAGGCCTGGCATGTGCACTACAGTATCCAGAGCTGTGGATATGCAACGCTCTGTCATATCTTTAGAAAACAGTTCAATGCAGGACAAAGAAGGCTTTTAGCTGTTTGGATGTGTTTTCTTTAAATGACCAATAAGCTGGTGGATGAATGGGCTGTTACTCCTAGTTTATCTGTCAGTGGTGCGCCTCAGTAACGTTTTACTCAGTTGTGCAGAGTGTGTGTGTAATAATACAATAGAATGTAACTGTAGTGACCTTGCAGTATATGACTGTAGCTAAATAAACATGACTACTGGTGAATGTGCAGCTTAATCCAATCTCTCTTTCAGTCAATGAAACCACATGATGTCTGTAATCACTAAGGAACCGTCACTGAACAATCAAACCGAGGGAACAATGGCTTTCCGATTTAATCTGAACACACAGACTGGATCTCAGAAATCCAAGGTCGCAACAAACAGGAGCTGATAACAGTCTTCCCATCAAAAGGCTTTTTGAACTTTAAGTTAAAGCAGCAAAATGAAGCCTTTTATTCATCCATTCTGACAGAAACAGAAGGAGGTGGAAATGTGGGGAGCTTTGTTGGTAAGTGACAATAACAAAGGCAGTAGGCAAAAGGCTGTTAGTACTGACCCACTCACCAAATGAGGCCCCAAATGCATCTTTGTCATTAGGCGCCGCATGTGTGACACACTCATTAAATTGCATATTACAGGCTTGTCCCACGTCTTTTCCAGCAGCGAGGAGGTAAACATCAACAAACTCAGGAGGTGTCACAAGGTGAAGCTCATTAGCTCGACCACAAATGACTGCAAAGACGAATGTTGTATCAGAGAGCTAATGTTTTATCAGACAGAATTCATTACCCTGGAATCATTAAGACGTCGCCGGATGTGCAGTTCTGGTCAGAAGTTTACATACGTCCCAGGTGTGAATTTCATACCAGTGTTTGGATTTTAATGATGTAAATAAGCTTTTCCCAAGGTGAGAAAGCACAAAACAAAGACAATTCAGTAACTCTGTGAAAGCAAGAATGGTTTGCACAGGTTCTGACTGTATGTGGGTTTTCTGTAAGGCTCAAATTTATACATACACTAACAGTAGAATTTGGTTTAATATCCTCTAGGAAGATGAAAATACATTATTTTGTAGCTCTCTGAACCCTTCTGGAATAATTCTGGTCAACTAATAGTCTTATTAATTAAAATCGGTTGGTTTGAATGCACAGACTGAAGTATAGTCTATAACATTTCAATGCAGTTGAAATGAGTTCATTGCAGCGCCTGTTCACCTGGTTTATCCATTCTAACATTGTGCCAACCTTCAGGCACGGTAGAGGCTGCATGATGCTGCATATCTGCATGGAATAGTGAAAAGATATTACTTCCAAATTCTGGAGGAAGTATAAATATGTCAGTCTGTATGTGTAATGTTGACCTTTTTTGAATCAGAACATCCACAGTAACTTCTGACTTGTGCTTATAAAATATTATTTTATGTTGTTTTATCAGGACTAAAATCTGACCGAATTAATCATCAAAAGACAAAAATGTGGCATTCAAGCACAAATGGAGCAACTGTGAAAAACAAACCAAGGTAGCAACAAAATGGGAATATGAATAATGAGGATATATTTTAAAATGTTCACTGTAATGAAGTTCAGGGCTTTTACTTCTCTTTCCATAAAAAAGGAAACGTGTTGGACGTCTCTGCTGTTAGTCAGACGTAGTTGAAACAGAAAGAACCTTCAGCGGTCTCCTGATCCAGCAGATCAGTGGTCAGCTGCCCCTTAACCACAAAAAGCTTCACTGACTAATTACTGCAGTCCAGCTGCCTGCACTCCACAAGCTCTCAGCCGGCGTCTCCTCCAGTCTCTTCTGTAATTACCATCAGTCCTTACACAGCTGGGGAAGTCCAACACTTCATCCGGACCTCTTGTCCTTTGCATATTTACTGTTGGATCAGAAACACATCCGAGTTAAGTTGATGCTACCACAAACAATTCAGATTAAGGAAAAAAAGTTTATTGGACTCCATGTTCCAGACTAGATTTGTTTTTAATTTAGTTTTTTTAGCAGGTCATGTTCTAATGTTAATGTTTTATAAAGTTCTCTGGGTCTGATGTGGTGTTGGAGGAACTGAAGTTCGGTTTGCTGACTCAGATGTTTGACATTCATTTCTGGAAGATATTTCTGAGATCCTGACATTCAGACAAATCCGGACGGACTGTTGGTGTCGTTTCAGCAGAACCTGGTGAGTCCTCTGGGTTTCTGGGGCATTTCATGTTGGTATTTATTAAACTACTTCCTACTTTAAGCCTCTGCTGTCTGGTGTCACTCATTAATCATCATGAATTTGGTTTTGACAGAATTTAGCCATTTATTTGTACAGAACTGAACTGACGTTTATTAATTTAGTGCTTCTCACATTTTTGACTGATTCAGTTGTTTGTTAAACATTTAAAATGATTAAATTCTTACTGAACAGACCTTTTAAATTGAGGTGGAATTGTAGTTATTTTCTGACTGTTCATTTGAACATTTTTTGAACTAAAAGGGAAATATTTTTGGCACATCAGCAGAATTTTTCCACAAGCCGCCACCGGATAACTGGCAGGTAAACTTTCAAAAACTTTACAAAAATATGAAGCTGATCTCAAATTTTGAAAAGTTTTCTACTGAACTTTTGAAATTTCATGCATTCATTTGCATTATGATTTGATTTGTTTCAGGTTAAAATGTTTGTTTGGACATCAGAGTGCCTTGTGGTACGATATGCTCAGCCCATTATTGTGTTCATTCTTGTGTGTAAAAAAGACATTTTATTACTTGAGGCATGAAAAGTAATTCAGCTGCCTGATGGAATGCATGCTATTCACTCTTCCGTACAGAAGATAACTGAGTAATATTTTTGTTCACTTGTAAGACGGTTCAATCTACACAAAGTTTTCTGTCATCGCAGCAGGTCCAATAAAACACATAATCCATCTTCATTTTCAGTGATATTCAAAAGAAACATAAGAAGTCAGAAATACTCTGGTTTTTGTTTTCATGAAAAGAAACGGCGTTGAGAAGAAGTCGGCTCTGGCTGCTCAGAGCTGCTCTGCCTTCATCCAATCCTTTCTTGTTGCAGACGCTCTTTGCTCCAATCCATCCCGGCTTGCCATCCAATTCATATCCCTGCATGGCCATATTGCAGAACTATTGTATTGATTTTTTTCCTTTTGTTTCCACTTTTTTAACTTTGCTCATAGAAGCCAATTTATCCTGCTCCATTTCTTCTCTTCTAGAGAAATAAACTTTTTACTTTGTAGAACATTGTAATCTGAACATCATTTTCTTTATTTCTCATAAGCTGCTTTAGCAAATCCTTTTTAGCTTTGAAAAATAAACCTAACCTTTACTGTGGCATATGCATATTGTAGCATATCCACTTCTACTATTCCTATTATTAGATAACACTTGCATGAATGCTGCCTTGTTACACGTTCATAGATGTGGTCTCTGAAAGATTATCTATGGGTCTGCTGTTAAGCTGCACCAGCCAGCTGTGCCCCAGCCACCTAAAAGCAATCTATACAGCATTCACTCCCTCCAGACACTTGGGAAGCTCACTTAAAGACATCAATACTCCAGGAAATGAGACACAGAGCAATGGCTTCAAAGACTGAGAAGTCAGACGGCTGCTGGGATATCCTTACATCTTGTTTAAGGTGTTGCTGCTCAATGCAGGAGAGTTCATTGAGAGAACTGCTGTGTCTCTTGTTAAGATATCAACTTGCACAGACTCCCCAACTGATAAAAACTGGATCTGATAAGCAAAGCCTGAGCTAAAACTGAAGTTGTTCATACCAGTGGCCGACTTAGATTTTAATCATTTTATTTAGTCTAAAACAGTTTACCTTCATATTTAACATCTCAAATAACTTCCACCAAGATGTTCAGTAGTTTAGTATTATTCTTAAAGTGACACTATATTTCCACCAAAAGCAAAAAACAAGCAGCATATTAATGACAAGTCTAAGTTCTGCATAAATATGTTTCTGTGTGCATTTAAAACAGAACATCAGACTAAAAGCTGCTGAGTAAAAATCTTCTCTGGGTCAGCAGATGGTCAGCCTCTTAAATATTCTTAATGCTATAAGTTTAAAAATCTCCATTTAACAAAAATATTGAATATAAAAGTTATTTTTTAAATGTGGGAACATTTCAGTTCTATAATTCAGTGAATGGGTAACAGAAAAAACATTTTCCTAAAGCAGGCTCACCCTACTCTGATCCATTTCTTCTCAAAAAGGTGCAATAAAAAGAAAAAGAAAAAATCCTGACAACAAATCAAGCACAAAGCAGCTCAGCCGAAACTAGCCTGAGTGATGACATTAAGTCCAGGACACTCAACTTGTGCATTAATCTGTAACACCATGGGGATTCGAGAGGAAAGTAGTTATACCAAAGGTCCAAATCTGAAATATGAGCTCATAAGGTAACAATTTATACAGTGATTTATCCAATAAAGTCAGGAGAAAGGCTGTCTGAAAGCAAAAGCTTGTCGACTCAACAGACTGACATTCTTCCTGGGAATTAAATGAACTCTGTGCCAACCCCAGTCTCCCCACTACGGACAGAGGTGGCTTATGGGTAGCAAAAATACTCCTACAATTCTGGCAGCTTTCAGGTACAAATGATAATTTATGCTCCAGTTCAGACTACCATTGTTACTGTGATGTTTCCTTATGTGACCCACACTAGAAAAGCCTGTGCTGTGACCACACACTATAAAACATTGCAGTTGTGATCAGAAGCAGCTGCAGCTCTCACATTTACACACAAACAGTTTATCTCATTTATTAGGGTTTACACTGTGATGTAGTGGTGAAATTATTCTGAGGATTATCTGTAATCCTATAATTCTTTACATCTGCAATTAGTTTCTTCACCACATATTTGGTGATAAAAGTCGCCTCAAACTAACTACACATTTGGTTGATGGCAAGAATCAACATATGATTATGCAATCTGTGTTTTAGTTGCTTCAGACAACAAGCTGCAGCCTGAGTTAAATATATTTGATAAGAACAATGGCAGAGAGATCAAGAACTGATTTCATCTATTAAAACCACCTGGATACTTAGAAAGGACAGGTAATATAAAACTACTAGAATATGAATGCAGCACTGATTGATGGTCTGCCTGCTCACTCCCTGCTTGACTTTTTACTTGATACATGAACAAAACAGCCTAATCTTCCTTTTTTGATGCCAAGATCCAAACATTCAGTGATTTATTCCATCATTTTGGGGTGTTTCTGCAAACAGGAGAGAATTTTCTTCCATAAAAGTTGCACATTGTAAGCGATCATCAGTTTTAACGTGGATGAATGCTGCAATACGTCGGCCAGCAAAGAAACGTTAGTTTAATTTTAGTCTAACCAATTGTAGGTCACAAATCCTTTTAATTGTCTTCAGTTTTCAGACAACACTGGATTTACCATCAACAAACTGTCAGCCTTGTTCACAGCAAACAGCTTCAATTAACTCAAATTTCTGTTATGTTCCAGCACCTCTTCCTAACTCTGTTCACAGCTGCAGATATTTAGGAGCACATGAAGAGGATTAATTCCTGTTGTAAATATTCAGATAACTTTGCTGCCGCTCCTCTGGAAGGTTACCCTGTCAGTCAGACAGCAGCTTCTTAGCAGTCGCTGTCATACCTCCTTACTGCGCCTGCAACTAAGAAAGACAAATGTTCCGGGAATACAAATCAGCTGACTCTAGAATGACAGAGGAGGGATTTGACAATAGCTCAACAAGTCAGTGATACAAGTATGAAATATTACTAATGATAAATAGCCTGCAATCCGTCAGCTTCGTCTTTTAGCAAGTGATGCAATGTGAAAGCATTGGGAAGTAAATGTTCAGCTACAGTCTAATGACTGGATGTTTCTTTTTCAGATGGGTGGCAGAGTCAACAGAAATGTGTCTCAATGCCAAATTTCAGAGCAGTCAAACTGCAGCATCTCTAAATCTGCTGCTCCTCCCATGTGTGATCAATACCTCACAGTTCTGCCTTCATGCGACTCCTCTTCACTTCCACTCACCACTTCCCATTTATTCATGTCTGGAGAACCAATCTAAGCTCAGATCTGCGCAGTGATTCTGTTATGGTGATGAACGTGAACAGAGGATCACTGGCTTCAACGTCCTACATGAAGAACAAGTTCAGCTGCTGGAATATCAATAAGACTGATGATGCTGGATGTTCTCCAGAGATCCACTGAGACCAGAACCAGAACCACTGAAATTATGCTGGGATTAAAATAGTCACACATTACCTGACTGTGTGAATGCAGCTGGTTGCACTGGATTTTATTCAGGGGTGTCAGAGTAGAATGCCTGATTACAAATCCAATTCTTAGGAGTTTTATTGGTGAAAGATATTTTAAAAACTGTGCAAGTTTTTCTTAAGCTGGATAATTAGAGTTTAGGAAACATTTTGTTGCAAAACTTAAAGAGATATAAATAATTTTGAAAGATACAGTGCAACATATTCTTTTCATTCCCTCATAAAGTTGATGATGATTAGAGTATTTCTGAAGCGAAACCTTTAGACATCCTTGTTTGCTGGGTTCCTTTCTGGCGTCTTCATGCTCACAATGCTTCACATGTTCATTCCTCCTGTGTCTTTATCTGCTTCACAGGTAGGTGGCAATATAAAATCTGAAGCCTGGTTTTGTGTTGATTTACATAATTCCTGATGGATCCTTTCATGCTCTGCCACCTCCTCACCTCTGAGGATGATGCTGCTGACTGCCAGTTCTCTGGAGGAGCCTCTGATGTGGCAGCCTTTGCTCTCCAGCTACTGCTGGGCCCCTGGCGGGAGTGAGGTTGGGAAGTGATGATGATGTGTTTATAGAGGGAACGACATTCTCACACACATTGCAGCTCACATGGAAGGGTTTCAAGCAGGTGGCATCAAACGGATTTGGATGGTGGGTTTGAGAGCTATCAAAACATCTCATCGGCGGGCGGCGCCATTTTCTTCTCTGTCTGGCTAAAGCGTACAAACCAGAGCAAAGAATAATAGTTGCTTTGATCTTCTAATGAAACTTTGATGATGCTTGTGAAGTTTAGCATTGTCTCACCATAGCGTGTGCTATAGGGCTCCTTCAGAAACATGTTGTGTTCATGGGATTACGACACCAGGCAGCCTGTTGGAGTCTTGCTCCGGCGTCTTTGCATGTGCCACGAGCTTCTTAAACTCACTTCAGAGAGACGTGTCAGATCTTGGTCTTCACTGAGTGCAATACAGACCCTGATCAGAAGCTAAAAAAACTAAAGGTGGAAAACAAGCAGGAAGCAGCTGTTTTCACTCTGAAGAATAAAGACACAACCAGCTTTTACATTTATAGAGGAATCTTCTTTCATTGTGGCTTCTCAAGTATTTCACCTCCTCCACTATTAAAATTTTATTCTGTCCTCTCTGTGTAATGCACTGCATAACCAACACTTTCTCCTTCTATGCATTCCTAAGTGGTTTTACTGACTCAGGCCAAACAAACAGGGAAAGGACACAAAAAGCCATTCTAAACGCTTCACCACACACTTTTACACTCCTCTTAATCTCTGCACGTGTTGCTTCCTGGAGGCGTGGACTCTGCTGAAGTTTGAAATGATTGGGTCTGATTTTACCCGCCTGGCCATCCTGAACGTAACGCATCAGAACGGCGAAGCTTAGCGGGCGCTATGTGCGCTGGAACCAACCTCGTGGTGGAGACGGCCACCACATCTTCGCCAGCAAGAAAATACCTGAAGCATTTTATTTTCCACCGACTTTAATCACAAGTTATTTGGAGGCGTTGCCAGAAAAATATAAAACATGATTTGGTCAGGGCTCCTTCTCTTTCAGAGGTTCTCGTATATGGAACAGCTTACCATCAGCAATGAAAGTCTCAACAGATTTTAGAGTTTTTAATTCTAATGACAAATATGTGAACACTGATCATTGTGGAGAATGTGTCTAATGTGCATTTTCATGTATTTTGTATTAATATTTGCAGTATTCAGCATGCGTGTGTGGGTGTGTGTGCGAAAGGAAGCCTTAATATCTAATTTTGTCGTTTTTTTTAAAAGTTCCAGCCATGAACTGGTTTGTAAATTAGCTTGTGGCCAGAAAACCTTCGTAAAAAACAACGGCTGCTTGTTTTTATGGTGACACTGTTTACTGTGCTGCTCTTGATTAAATAAAAGTAAACTGAACTGAATCTACATCATCATTTACAACACATCATGTTCATTGGTTGAGATAAACAGGTGATGGGAGAAATCCCAGAAGAAGCACTGAAGGGAGATGAGAATCAAGCAGAACTGCGTAGAAAAGAAATGACCAGACTTGGATGACCGGCCTTCTCACTCCACGTCTTAATGAGGAAACCTAAACCTGCGATCGTGTTGTTTTGGTCACTACCCAAAGCTAATGACCAGAGATGAGGGCAGGGATGTAGATCTACCAGTAAACATGCAGCTTCATCTTTCTGCTCAGCTCATCTTCACCACAACAGACCAGTAAAGCACTTCCATCACTGCAGACGCCACAACAACCAGCCCATCGCTCTCCAGCTCCACTTTGCCAGGACAAAGTTCTGCCTGAAGAAGAAAAGCCTTAATGAAAGCAACACTGCGACGCCCAGCTAAAGAGGCTGGCTGTCAGGATGTGGAAAGTCCACAATGCTGAAAATATTTCCAAAAAATAAATTAAAGATAACATAAGGAAAATTTAAAAGTAGTACATAGAGGTAAAAAAAGAAACATTTTATTTCTTTTCAGAGCCAACAAATGATTATGAAATCATACAGAAAACGTTTTATTGTGTAAATGATAAATGTTATTTTTGTCCACTGAAAGGGACTGAAACAATTTGGCCGAATTTGAACAAAAGCAATAAACGTCCCTTTCTGTTCCATAACCCCCAGCAGCGCCCTGAGAAAAAACATGGATCCAAACTACAGAGCAGCTGCAAGACGGGGCAGGATGTCTTCTAAAGCACATGTCTGTGTTTCCATCTCCTCTGTGTTTACAATAATCACATCAAAACATGAAAGATAATTGGTTACAGGATTCATTTTTTTAAAACTCTAAGTTTTCCAAGTCATGGATTTGTTGATAGATAAATAACTTCATTGCCTTGTTTTGCTCTCAGTGACACCCCTTTGTGTCGCCCATCATGGAGACAGGGATAAATTGCTGCCTGCATCCTCATTCTGTGTGTTTTACACGACATTTATTGTCCCTCAGTGGAACCATAAAGACGTCTGACGAACCAGTCAGTGAAGGTCAGAGGTTCTGCCATCACAGAACCAGTAAGTCCAGCAAAGTAAAAGCATGAAAGGGTTTTACTGGATCCCAGTAAACCTCAGAGAACATCTGCAATGGCAATTAAAGCAAAATGCATTTACTGTTCCATTAACGGTAAAACACAGTTATGCTGTTAGAGGGAGATGTAAACAGCTAACATGAGATTCTGCAATGCTTGGATGTCAATCCTCCAACCAGGCCGCTGCGATCTGGGGCTCCTGGACGGTTCCAGTGGTGAGCAGAGAGCGAGAGGACAACCTCAGCAGTTTCAGAGTGGTGGCTCAGGACTCTGTGATGTTTCTATTGTATTTGTGAGATTGTAAGTGACTAATATTTAACTGTTAGCAGGAGCAGCAGTTATGTGGGGATTGTGTTCCTAAATCAGGACAATCCTGGAGGAAAACCTGCGAGAGGCTGCAGACCTGAGTTCACCTTTCAGCAGGACCACCACCATGAACATCCAGCCAGAGATACAATGAACAGCTTACATCAAAGTTTATTCATGTGTGGGGATGGCCTAGTCAAAGTCCAGACTAAAATCCAGCTGAAAATCTGTCGTTAGAATTGGGATTTGCTAATTATTTAAAGTCTCCAAAGTCAGTCTCTAAAGTTTTTCATGCTACATCCGTGTGGAAAAAACATTTTTTCAACAAGACATATTTTTTCCACTTTGCAGTTGTAAGCTAATTTTGTGTTTATCTATCAATAAAAGGCAAATAAAGTTAAAATATTGAAGGGATGGGAAACTTTTGCACAACGCTCTCTCTTTTCAAAGCCTCAGGATAGTTTAGTAGGAAGCAGAAAACGTATCGCTCATGTGAAGTCGACTGGAGGCCTTAAGATAGAACAGAAACATATCAGAGCCTCATCAGGCCCTTTATGGGCCGAGTTAACGAAACGGTTCAGAATCAGGGATATTTATTCAATCTTCCTCTCATCATCATCATCACCACATTAAAAAGTAGTAGTCACAGAGAACAGCACGTTCTGGTGGCCTAGTTTAAAAAGCCACCCACGTATTCAGCTGCTATCAGTGCACCTGCAGGTGTGCTGGAGTGTATATTTATACTTCTACAGAGAATTGAACACTGGAAAGGTACAAGATTCTTTTCCCATTGTGTCACAGCTTCCTTAGAGGCCAAATTACTTCTGCTTCCAAAACACGTAAAGATAAGCAGGACGGGGATTTGAAAAGAGGAAAGTTCGATGTTGGAAGTTTATTTTCTCTACAACACCTTTTTTTTCCTTACATGTGGCGTCTAGCACACTTTGCCTTTACTGCAGCCGAGGCATCACACATATTCATGACTAACACCTGCTACAGTCATGCATGAAATCCAGATTTATTTCTAACAAGGCTCATTTTTTATTTTAATTCTGTTAATAAAAATGATTAACTTACATCTCATGTA
The DNA here is from genome assembly GCF_051168715.1 of Poecilia mexicana. Classification (NCBI taxonomy): domain Eukaryota; kingdom Metazoa; phylum Chordata; class Actinopteri; order Cyprinodontiformes; family Poeciliidae; genus Poecilia; species Poecilia mexicana. The sequence goes on from NW_028263379.1 coordinate 5,070,756, forward strand.
TGAAGGTGAAGAACATTTCTGCTTCTTTCCAGGAGAAAAAGTCGACAGCTGCACATGCAGAGTTACTCTGAAAGACAAGGAGCAGAAAAATCATAAAGTACAGAAGATAAGCATGATAAAACATTACAGGAATCTCACTGTCCTCATCACAACCAAACATGTTTTTATTTTTACAGCTGCAATACAAAAATAATTACAACACCCTCACTACCATACTTCCTCTAGACGTGGATTTCTAAAGCTAATGATCTGGCAAAATTATTATAGAAAACTATTTTGAGGTAGATTTGACTGTAAGTTAAAATAAAAGTTTGGCTCTTCACCCAGCTTCAGGACTCTGAGCGTCTTCTAGCGTTATTCACTTGCAGACGAGGCTCCTGCTCCTGTGAGTGAACGTTTGGCCATTCTTGACACACAGAAGCCTCCGTCTCAGTGATGTTTGCTGGGGTTTGTGCTGCAACAGCCTTCCTTAAATCCCATCAAACATTTAAATGTGGCGACTGTAAAGCCGGGATCTTTTTCTCAATCAAGCTTTGGCTGACTTTGGAATGGGCCCGAGATCACAGTCCGCTAATCCACAGGTTTAATCCGCCAACAGAGGGCATCACATCTCTCTTAAACAGACCTGGAATTACAGAGAATCAACTGGTGGGAAAAGAGCTCCACATCAGTAATGACCCATTTCCATGTTTCACCAGATTTCTGGTTCTGATGCTTCCAGTCATCGGCCCATAAGGCTGCCTCCCTCCCAAACTCTGAAGCGTCTTCCAGATTTCTCCTGGCATGTTCCAGGTGGTTTTTGATGTCAGTTGTGAATGAAGTTCATCCACCAGGTCCTTGTTTCGTCAGCGTGGATCTTCTAATTACCCCTGGATCATTGCACCAGCCTTCATCAGCCTCCTGCAGAGGTTTCACATTAAATAATGTCCCGTTTCTGCCTTTGTGGACCTGGATGAGGTGGAGGTCTCAGAGCCCTTGGTGACATTTGGTGCTTTCTTTCACTGCCAGGCAGGTTTGCTGTTGATCCATATATTCAGGTTTCCTTCCAATTTTTCCAACTGTGTTTTTTTGTCTCATTTTTGTAAAACTTTTAACACCTGAAAGTGAGGTTTGTTGAAATATTGTCCCGTTTCTGCCTTTGTGGACCTGGATGAGGTGGAGGTCGTTCTGCATCGCAGCTGAACCAAACGAAGCCTCATTATGAGTTTCTGACGGACTGATTATGTTTCAGCTCCACTTCAAGCCACTAAGCTTTAGAAACAGTTTTTAATAATAATGTTGAATAACAACGATATGGCGATTTGAATGAAATATAAAGAACTTTATGATTCTTCTGTTGCCTTTTTGCATCACTTAAATTTTAAAGTCACTGAAAACTGAACTTAAAAAAACAAGTGATTATTTCCTAAAGTCTTTTGGGGTTAAATATTTAAGACCACAATAACAGATCCTGATGATATAAAAACTTACAACAGATCAACACAGGTTAGAGTGGTTGTCATTAATAATTCATTTATTTTTACTTTTTTCCCTTTTCACTCATGTACTGTTTGTTTGCACTGTGATGTATAATCAATAAATAAATACTTTATTTTAAACTGTAAAAAAAAAGTTAAGATACAAAATGGAAACGTTTCCAACTTATTTTATGCTTTTACAAATGTTCTTACAGGGAATAATATAAAAATGTTAGTTTGATAGTTTCACAGAAAAAAACATTAAACATTCATTTCTTCCAGAAGTGGATCAGTGCGCTAAAATATTCAGATCTACCAGGAATGGGAGGAAACTGTTAATTGTATTAAAATGATAACATATTTGGTGGCTCAGACCTGCTTCCAGCTTCATAATGTACTTCATGTAAAATGGCACCTTGTAAAACGTCTCAGTATAAACATGGACTTGCACTGCTCTCCGCTCTTCTGCTTGTCTAACTGCATGTATTAAATCCCTTTTAATAGAGGCTTATGTCAAACTTTAACAAATGCATCATATTCTTTCTCATTGAGGTCTTTACTATCTTTAGGTTTATTTAAGGCCTTCTGGATGTACTTCAGCATTCTGGGATATCTGGGTCAGCTCCCTTCGCCAGTTTTCACTTGTTCGGCGTGTCAGATGTTCAGTTTCTCCTCAGTATCTGTTGCTGATAATGGGACTTTAAAATGGCATCTTTTTATAGCTCTAAAGCAAAGCCTGTCTGCATTGGAAGCAGAGTGCCGCACTAATAAAACTAACCCGGTTGGTAGTCAGGCTCGGGCATAGCTAAGCAGCTCGGCTCGTCCCATTAACAGCCTCCCTACAGATCGCATGAGGACGGCCAGCCGGGAGGAACTGAGCGCAAGAAGAGCTAGTGTTAGCACCAACCACTCACGGCTTCCAGGTGGGTTTTACATTTCAGCAACACACACACTTAGAGTCAGAGCTCAGTAATTGGCAGCTCCACAGTCAGAAATGTGGCATTAGAGACACCAGCCACATATAGTTAACTGTATTTCAGGAGCATGAGTGGGAAGCACTGAATCTTATATAAAACTGCTGACTAGTGATGGATGTCTTTATTTTCCTGCAGTGGCAAACTGCAGTTAAAGATCTCTAAAATAATATGGCATTGTAGCATAAACTGAGTTTAATTGGAAAGAGTGTGAGACTCCACTGTTTTTTCTGATCCCCTGATAAAGATAATTGCTAAATCTTTTTATAACTGATCTGGTTTGGGATTAGAGGAGATGGCTTCTAACTTACTTCTTACTTAGAGAATATTTGTCAGCAAAAATATCAGTACAGTTTCAGTCATCTGAGGACAAATACCAAAGCTAATGCGCCGGTAGCCACCAGTAAGGCTCCAGGTCATCCACAACTTGAACTGGTGGAGCTGGGCTCACGTTTATTAGCACTTAAAAAACATATCATCAACAGCAACTACCAATCCAAGCACCCAGAAAAGTTTTCAAGCTGTGCTCAAGCCATGCATGTAGCTGGAAGAATGAGCTGCAGAAGCTGCTGGTGAAGCCCAGGTCGACTGAGGCAGGTTGAATGTTACTGGATGCAGGCTGAATGCAGTGTGTTCCTGTCAGGCTGTCAATGAAAATCCTGGGATTGTTTTTCCTAAAGGAGGAGGAAACGGAGAGGGAGGAAGTGCAAGCTACAGCTCATTGGGGATATATTCATCAAGATTCCAGCTGACCCACATGACTGTGTTCTGATGTGTAGATTATAATATGACAGCACAACTTCATCAATATGTAAAAATGATATTGTAGAGCTTCAGAGGTCACTTTGGATCATCTCACAGCAATCTGTGCACAAATACAAAGATAAGTTGGATTTAATGTTGATGATAGCCTGATTGCTCCCACAGGTGTCGTCATGTGGGTCTCCATTCAAGCTGTAGCATCAGGAGAGGCGGCAGCTCAGCAGCACATTCCTTCTGCTGCTGATAAGCTCACGATAACGGGAGCCAAGAAACCTTCGGTGTACAGACTGAGGTCTTCCAGAGCCACGGCGAAAACGCTCTGCTAATAAACATAAGATGCAGAGCAGCGTCTGATGGGCAGCACAGGTCAGACAGCGCAGCTGGGTCTTAATCCTGGGCTAAGGGCCTTAATTCTGCTTCAGTAAATGACCTGCCTGGTGACCAATCTGCAGATTTCATTTTAACGACATGAACCTTGGAGCAGAGGGATAACCACAGCATGGCAACCATGAGACATGTAATCCTGATCTTTAACTCAATCCCACATTCCCCTGATGCTTTCAGGCCTTTTACTTCACTTCCTGCGTCAGCGTTTCTCAACATAATGAACAGTCAACATGACCATATGTAGAATATTTGATGTTATTAGAAACTTACCTTTAACAGTTTCAAAAGTTAAAGGTTCTCACTGAGCAATCGTGAACATTTTCAGTTGATTTCTGGATTACCAAGCATTTAAGGTGCTTTAATTTGTTAATAATTTGTGCAAATTATGCTTCTACCAGAAACATACCAAACAGAATAAGACCACCACATGGTCATTCACTAACTTTTGTTTTTTTTACTACAGTAGCTACAGTTTATTCCAAACAGTATAGAAGTAGAAAAGTCAAATAGCCTCCTGGTTCTCACCAAATTACTGACCGTTTTCTTCCTGATCTAAAAATCCAAGCCCAGTTTTGTCCGTTTTAATCACATCGTTTCAAAGCATCCAGGTGAAAAGGATTTTGGCAGCACTTTCTGGATCCATTAGCTCATTCAGCCTCTTTTTCACCAAAGGGGTGGATTGCATGTCCTGGGAGGGGATTTGTGTGGAGTAAGAGTGAGAGGACACAGAGAGACAGAAGGAGAAGGGAGGACCAAAGTACCGTGGGGATGAAATTTTGAGTTTGCCAAGGTCAGCATAACACTCTCTATGAAATGAAAGTCTGCCAAACACACACAGACCAGCAGGCAAACACACACATACATGCAGCATCTCGCTGCCCATATTAGCTCTGCCCTGAGCACAACCTGCTGAGAATTGCTAAATTACCACTGAGCTCACACTTGGCTATATAGGTCTGTACACCCCCACACACAAACACACAGACTGCTTGCTTTCTCCGTTGTGTCAATAAATTAGTCTCTGCTCATTTTGAGTTCCCCACCTTTGACCTTTGTCTTTTCTGCACTAAGGTGAGGGCCAGCTGTCCTGAGTCTTGACAGCTGGCATTTGTCTACCGTTTGCCAAGGCGCTGCTCATGGCTTCTGACCTTGTTGGTAAACCAAATCCTCCATTTACTCATAACTTCATGATTGTTTGCCATCATCTTCTGGTTGACGTCTGAAAACGGATCCCCCTGCTTGTCACTTGAATCACAGTCAAGGCTTTGGAGTCTGATGATGCTGAGCAAAGAGCCACGCTCTGATCCGGTGTGGTCGTTTTAAACCATTTCAACACTGTGAATATCTGACCTACTACAATTAATGTAATATCCATCATTGTTGTTAACACAGAGAACAAATGGCCCAACTGTACTATAAAAGGTTGTTAAATGTTTTATCATAGCCCTTTTAGCACATTAAATAATCATGCTTTAGTTCTCTTTCAAAATTTAGGAAAGAAAAAACCAAAACAATGTTCTTGGTTGCATGTTAAAGCAGTTATCAGTCTTAAAACATTCATGCTTATTCATTATGAAAGAGTCAGTTGTGACAAGGAGAACAAGGGAAATATTCCTGCATAACAAGGGTCTTTAATCCCCTATAAACGGAGAGCATTTCCCATCCTTCCAGGGCACGCCTTAACCACCTGAGTGCTTTTTGCATTTTTTCTTTTTTCAGATTCCTCTCCCCCCATTTCAAACATTCCTTTTTCCACCTAATTCCATTTGAAGCAATATTAAAGCTGTGATGGAAATATATTTTCATACTTATGCATTTCCTGTCTTGTGTTTGCATTTATCATCATAATTTCTTAGGAGTTTTCTGAAGGCAATTGCGGCTAAATAATTGATGGGGCCTGAAAGCTGTTTGGTCCCTGCAACTCCTGTAGGAAAAGAAAAGAAACTCGAAAAGCTTTGAAACAAGTGAAAGTCAGCAAGCTTTGCCTAAAATTACAACTGTGTTCCGTCATGCCAGGCATTCGGAGCTGAAACAATGGAATACAGTTTTCATTACAATGTCAAGGCCTCGCAGGCAGAAACATCAAAGAACCAATTTGACTCGGCTTTAGGTTTACCAAGAGAGAGATGCAGATAAGAGCAGTTTCAAAGAGAACATGAGCATGGAACAAGGGGCTGAATTAATCACATAATACAATATGCACCTCAAAGTAAAATATACTTTATATAACTCATACAGATTTGTCATCCTCTGTTTAAATGCTTCGTCTTTAGGGAAATCTGTCCAGGGTTACAAAAGAGCAACTAAACAAGTCTGCTAAAAGGGCTACAAGAAAGTTTAATGAAGTAAATATTTTTATTTTAAAATTTCAGATAATGGATTGGAAGAGAGTAAGCTAAAAAATGCATTGTGTTTTTATTGTTTTAATATTTTAATTTTTCCTGGTGTTAATTTGGCAGAAACAAAACTAGTGCAGTCAGTCCATTTTACTGTGATACTGATGTTCTGTGTGTGCAACAAACTGAAGAAATGAGTCTAAAATATGGATATTTGCATTTTCAATCTGTTTTTATTGTCTATGAATCAGCTGCATGACAGAAGAAGATCGTTCACCCTTTGTATGAGCCAAGTTATTAGAAAATGCATCCTTTGCATTATGAACAGAAAGACAACTGCACGGCCATCAGAGCAGAAAGTCTAATCAGAATCATCTTGTGCTGCGGCAGTCGAACACGACATAAACGATTCTGTTCCCCTTTCCTCTTTGACAAGGTAATACATTTTCTTGGATGTTATTTATGGCCCCTCAGGAAATGATTGTGTCAGCAGCGAGAATATTTGTAAAGTTATCCAGATTTAAAACATAATATCAGTATTAATCATCTCAGAAGAATTCTTCCTTTCCTCTCATCGGAGTTCAGTCGTTCAGTTGCATAAAGATCAAAATAAATGGAACTTAGAGAAGATGGCCGCAGAAAAGCAAACATTCACATCCATCCAGTACATGCATTATGCATACATAACAAGTTCAATCGGTTTGTCAGATGTATTGGCTACTCTACCTGCATGAAGTACCGACATCCTGTCCTAAAAGTCTGTTGACATCAGAAATTCACCATTTAGGACGTCTACTGGAAAATGCTTCTGTTTTTATTAGAGGCTCTTCATTCAGTTGAGTTTTTAGCAGAATAATCAAGATACAAAATAATTAGGGTAAGTTCGTCTAAATTCAGCAACTAAACGTAACAAAAACTTACAACAGCAAAGAAATGCACTGGATGTTTGTAGGCTTATGAAAGTTTTAATTTAACAGAAAACGAAGGAATAACAAGATGATCCCAGTGATGAATCGCAGCTTATATCCATATCCTTTAACTACCTGAGTTTTATGAAACTGAATGTGTTGCTGTGATGCGTTTACAGCCACAGCAAAACAGGAGTTCTCACTTCTGACACATTTAATTAATCTATTCAGAGAAAATAGATTAGTCTCGAAAAGCAGCCAATCTATCTCTACCTTACTACTTTAATCACTTTCAGCAGGTTTTAAATGTGCACAAGTTACTCTGAGAAAAGGTGTGTGTGCATATTGACAATATGTTTTAAAAGAAATGCTGAGTTCTGGTTTTCTCACAGTAAAAGATTTTTTCTGTTCAATCTAATTTTAGCTTTAAAAACGCAAAATGTTGAAAAAGACATGCATTTATGATTTTTAATTTACATTTAGATGAGGGTTTGATATGAAATAATCAGAGGTTTCAACAGTTTGGACGTATCCTGTGTTCAGTGAAGGGAAAGTGAATCATACAATAACTGCAGGATCACGTTAATTCAGCTGGAAACTCGTTGAACTTACAGGTTAAGCCCATCTGGGTCCCTGGACATGTTTCATGTGATTGTTGTTTTATTTCTGAATAACTGTCTGTGTTTATCCAATCTGAATAAAACGTGGCCAGACAATGCGAGTCTTTATTACACCTTTTAAACTAAACAGAGCAACCTCTGTCCCTGCAGCAAAGGAATACCTTTTGCACACATTGAAATTTAATTCCACAAACATAATCAAGTTTTTAAAGAAATGTACATCTACAAATTTATATGCAGTTGGATTGGAAAATACTAACCAGTTAAATCATCTGGAAGTTAAAAGCCAAAATAGAAAACACAGATAAACTCCTTGGATTTCAGTATAAAGTTTCAAAGACTTCTTCTACTGCCAAGTCCCTCATCAATCAATAAAACATCCAGCATGTCATCACACAGTTTCTACAGGGTAAAGAGATAATATAAAGCAGGGAGAGGAGAAATTAAGACAGACACTGGCAGACCTTTGTGCCACTGACTGGGTTGCTGTAGCACCGCAGTGGAACAGAGAACGTTAAAAAATAGAAAGGGTTTGCTTCAGTATGTGCCATCTCCAATATGAGAATCCTTAATTACACACAACACACAAAGGCAGCATTTGGTACCGTTCTGCTGTTGTCTCGGTAAAAAATGAAGCATCTTGTGGGCTGCAGGAGCAGAGCAAATCTCAAGGCAGCAACTGAAACAAGCAAACCCACAGAAAACCATCAGCTGGAAGAGAAACCGTTTCAGCAGGACCGTGTGAATTTAACCGTGTGAAATATCTTCTCAACAGAATTATGTCCAGTATGTTATTATCAGCATTTATGGACTAAGAACACAAACAATGAAAACTAAATCCATCATCTCTAAACACCGGCACAGCCCCTTAGGGAGGAGGGGGGCAGATTCCTGCCTGCAGTGATTACTGGGTGTGAGGCAGAAAACACCCTGGACAGGTGACCAGTCCATCACAGGTCAGCACAGACACTCAGAGGAAAACACTAAATAACAGTCATTCAGCATGAGACTCCGGCCTGATCTGGTTCAGTTCATTCAGAGGAGGAGTGGAGGCTAAATAATCAACTAAATGACTGAGGCTGCAGATTACAGGAATGCTTTCAAACTTAAACAGCTCAGTCTTAATGATGCTCTAGAAGCTGGTTTATAGAAATGTCTCACTCAAACTTAAAAATGTTCTCTTGTTTCCTCCAACTCAGTAATTTACAGTCATGTTGAACATAATGTAGAAATCACAACCTAAAACTGAAAAATGCTTGTTGAACGAAACAAACGGTACAAGAATGGAGCCTGGAGGAACCTCCATATGATTATTATTTATTAGTTTTATGACAGACGTAGTCCCAATGGACCGACCCACGGTACCAAATCTCACTCACATTTCCAGTCTGTCCATCAGTGTGTTAAATTCAGCTACTTCAACCCAGAACTGACATCTAAAAATATAAAGATAAAAGTTTTCCAGTAATATAAAAAGGAATTCTCATTTAAAATCAGATGCAGACTCAGTGTGGTGTAATCACAAACCTGATGGAAGGCAGCACAAAGCTGGAGCTCTACATAAACTTCTTTTCCAATTGTCTTGGTCAAAAATAACTTAAATACTGCGAATGACACCTGGATCAATAAATGTTACATTTTTCGCTATTGATTACTGTTTAATCAATAGTGAAAGTCTCATAAATGTATGACACTGTTATGCAACAGCAGAATGTCTTCAGTCAGAGGCCTTTTCAGATTTGTTGTAGCACAGACTGCTACAGGAGATCCTTCCGGCACAGTAATAAGCATTTACTACTCATTGAAGGAACTTTGATAATAATAGAACAATAATGTCTAATATGCCTTTGGATATTATAAAGAATGTTAAATTGTGTCATTGACTTTCTGCCCAGTGATGTTAGCATGTTTCACCTTCCAGCTTTATTCTCATCACTCTGACACCTTGTGCACAACCTTATAAAACCCTGCAAAAGGCATTTAAATGTCACTCCAGAGTCCCTCTGTCCACCAATTACTGTGCAGCACTTATTTGAAAATGACAAACCGGAGCTATAAATCTGATTTTCTGCAGCAAGAAGAACAAGGTTTAAAGATTTATTTTAATATCACCCTTTTATGAATGTCAATCTTCAGAATTATTATTTTTATCACATCATACTTGCTATCTATTTTCAAGATAGCAAGTACCTTGAAGATTACTTGCTATTATAGCTTAATTGTGTGTTGAGTCAAATTCATAACATCAGAATTGTACCTTTTTAAAAAAGTAAAATGCTGCTGTTGACCTGGTGACTTTTTAAAATATCACTGGGACTGCAAACTAAGGCGCAGTTTGTTCACTGACCCAAACAAAACTCATACCGTCCATGTGTCGTCTGCGCTGATGCAGCAGTTCTCTGCGTGCTCTCAGCGTTTCCTGTGTACGTAAACCAGAATGAATAAAACATGTCGTGAGAAAGCCTGCCTTCCTCTGGAAACTAACTGCGCATCTCTTTTTCTCCCATGGAAATGATTTGTCTTTCCTCCGACACTGGCTCAGAGTCATCGGGGTTTTCACAGAAAGTAAATAAATAAAAACAACAAAATCTCTGTTGGTTGAGTTGGATGTTCGGTTCATTATGTGGAAAACTGAGAGCAACAGACAGCTAAAGTGGCTGACCAGGGCGGAAAAGACCTGGAACAGTATACAGAGCTGAAATATTAATGAAGATAAAACTAGAAACACTTAACACTAAATGCAAACTTCCAAAGACAAACTGCAGCCACCAAAACTGAGGAACAGATTTATTATCTGCTCTGTATTTATGACATTTTTACAGCAGTGGAAACCTACAGATGTAAATCTATATTCCTCTCATCTGACGCCTGAATTCTGTTTTAGAATCAGCTTTACCCACATACTCATTTATAATTTAAATGTCAACAGAATATAAAATATGCTAAATATTACCACACTTCTGTAGCCTGCAGAAATGCACAGTGCAGTTTAGTTAAACACACAGTGCCCTGGTGGGAAAGCATTCTGTTTCTACTGAAGTCGATGGAATACAGTCAAAACTCAAACATTTAATGGGGCGAATTAATGAGAATATGATACTGAATACACTGTAATAGAGCCTGTTCTATTCTATTTACTGTTTTATTACCTTCTTACTGTAATAGAACAGTAAACATACTGTTCTAATGTGTCACATTAAAACAGTATTTTACAACTAATGTGTTCCAAAGTTAAACATTTTCGATCTTTTACTTCTTTATGTGTGCAACTTATAAGATTACTGAGTCACTTCCTGCAGAGCAAGCACAAAAACAGGAAAGCCTGATGCTCGTGTTTTAGCTTTGGGTCCTTGGAGCATCTTGCCTTTTTTTCTTCCTTACCTTTTATACACGGAGGCTTATCTCTCAACTGCAGTGCTTTGGTTTTTTTGTGCTCTCATTGTTGTGCAACTATTCAAACCCAATCTGCCTCTGTTCCCAACAACAAATCAGTGTTTGGCTCTTTTTCTCTGCAGGCCTAACCAACTGTCACTTTCTTATTCAGGCTCTCAACCTCCTTGCCATATTGTCCTCAGTTTCTCATTGTGTTTGTCACCGTCTGCCTCTTGTTATTTATGGAGACCCAAACTGTGGTGGAGCCGAGCGGGCCTGGATCGACGCTACGCTCAGCAGAGCCTCCCAGGAGCTTCTGGCCTTCTGCCTCACCACAGCGTCCTGTACGGAAATCCAACATGTTCGACATTTTCATGTGAGGACCACAGGTTATATCTGAGGTTTAATTAATATTGTAAATTAATGTTTTGGGGAATTATCTGTAGCTTATTGTGGTCCTCTGACCTCCTGTCTCCATCTGAAACCTTTTAGGGAACAAAAGAGCAAACTGACCTCTGGACGAGTGCAGGGCTTCATAAATAATAAGAAATAACTTATTAAAAATAATTCAAACATTGCAACAGAATACAGATTCAATCCATACAGAATTATTTATTTCAAACAATCATTCATAGTTTAGATTATTCTGGCTCATAGCAAAGGAAATAAATCAAATAAAATCACTTTCTTAAATAAAATATATCAGAACAATAAAGTTATTTTTAATAGAGAAATTAGGCCTGCAGCTGAAATCTTCAGACGAGTTGATGCTTCAACCCGAGTCGTTTGATTCAGGTGTTGGACCAGGGACACGTCTAAAAGCTGCAGGACACCGGGCCTCCAGAGGAACCCCGAGTGAAATGTTTATATTCATGCTCTTATTTTAGCTTCCTGCCCTCATGCTCCCTTTATTCTCCCAAAATAACCATTTCAAATGAGGAAATTCAGGATGAAACATGGAAAGCAGAGGCTGTTCCAAAAACATGACTGCTAGGTTGATTGGTCTCTAAATTCTCATTACATATGTGTGTGTGTGTGTGTGTGTGTGTGTGTGTGTGTGTGTGTGTGTGTGTGTGTGTGTGTGGTGGTTTGTCCTGTCAGTCAGTGTGTTGTCCTGTGATGAACTGGTGACTGTCCAGGTGACCCCACCTCTCACCTGATGGAGACAGGAACCAGAATAAGTGCTGGAGAAGGGATGGATATGAATTAAGATGATTAAATAATTAATAATGCTGAAGAAAAAAGCTACGTCAAATGAAAACAAGCCGTGTGGAAATATTTTACTGTTGAATTACGTGGTTTCTTTTCCCCTCATTTTCACCTTGAATGTAAAACTATTTTGGTTTTAAAGGTTTTCTTTCAAGATTTGAACATGATCCAAACTGTTCATTCACACCAACAAAACACCACTAATGCATCTTCACCCAAAGCGTTACCAGAAAGCAACAAAATCCACCAAAAAACAGAGAAAAAAGAAAGTTCCACGCACTCAGCATGTTTTAGTCACAAAAGGAAACTCCACCAAGTCCACACGGTTCTTAAAGGTTTATCAGCCAGAACAACAAGAGCGCTGCTGATGAGCCGGCGTGGTGGGCGGAGCTGGAGGTAGGGCCTGTTCTCCATGTGTGGTGGAAATCACAGGAACCCTCTCAAACTCCACACTTTTCTGATGTTAAAACTAATTAACATGAAAATCAACTCATTAGAACATGGTGCAGCGTTCAGCAGCAGAAAAGGTCTGGGCTTAATGACTGAAGAGCTTTGGAAATAACAGAGTCCTTGTGTTTTCAGTGTCTCAAAGATAAACCAACGTGGGATAAAAGCCTTGTTAGTTAAAATCAAAGGCAACCAAAATAAAGTCTGGGACAAATCTCCTTACATTCAACATAAATCTCTTTTTCCTGCAGGTTTAACACGTCTACAGGACGACTTCTGCTCCCTGAATCAGCTAATAGAACAGCTCTAGCAAAGCGCTATCATTTAATCAATTTAGAAGCCACATGGCATGTCTTTTCCATTTTCACCCATGGCATGCATGGTCCTGGGTGTGCTATGACCAGGTCACACAGTAATATTAAACCACAGGCTGCTGCAGTTAATGCATACTGTAGGGAGCTGTGCTCTAAGCAGAGGGCTTTTAGATGCCTCTGCTCTGAAGTTTCCATTGTCAAAGGCTCAGGCTCCAATAATCACTCACTCTCTCTGAACCATTAGGTTTTTGGCCGTAACGGCAGTCTGGTCTCACAGAAGACATTTATTGAGCCGCTGCTCTGTTGTATAGCTAATTAGGCAGACCTTGTTGTTTCTGTACTCCTAACATGTATTAGCTTGTTTATCCGACCCAGTGCACACCAGCCACCTTTTCACATGGTCACTACTTGCATGTATACCAGCAAAACAGGACACAAGAGACAAAATCCCCAAGGTGTTGATCAGCTGCTCCAACATTTCTGTGCCATACTGCAGTTTCATAACGCTGAAGTAACGGCTGCAAAGACACAAACTCCTTCAAACAGACGTTATGTACATTCTAAAATAAATACATGTCTGTTAAAGGGTTTGTTTTAAATGCAAAAAGCCTTTGAGTAACCTGTTCCCTGCTCACCTGTGGGGGCGCCGCACCAACAACCACTGAAGAAAACAACACAAAAACCTCTGAAGAAGACAATGATCACAACTCATGACATGCAAATAAAAATGGAGTGGCGTCTGATTTAGTGGTTGGATGATTTCTCTTTTGTCTTTGGTAAAAAACCACGAGCCGTTTCTCCCACTGATGTTAGACTCTCATGTTTGTTTTGGCTGTTTACCCAGAATGGGTTGTGAGTTCAGAGTCGGTGGGTTCACTTCAGCAAACCCAGAACCTAAGCATTTAGGTGGACCAGAGTTCACTCTTTGGTTTGCATCTGACTAATTCACAACTCCCCAAAAGAACTGTTCTTTTTAGGCAAACAAACTAGAATTCAATTAAAGCAGCTGGTGTGAATGCACACTTACATTTTGAACTATATAACTAGTTCAACTTCAGATTTTGACTACAGATTGTAAAATGTTGCCTTACATAGATCAACCTCTAATTTAGCACCAGAATGAAAACTGCTGAGTAGGATGCTAGCCTTAGCATCGTTAGCCAGCCATTGCACATGGTTCTCTTCTCTTACAGTGCTTGTAACTTGCAACACATAAAGGGGATTACTCCTTAATGCTCAAACATGCAAAGAGACAACAGAATGCTCATTCAGGGAATGAATGACTGATTACTTGTTTCCCAAATGCTAATGCAACCCTTGACAAGATGCCTCCCTGGGTAGCAAGCCATAACAAAGCTAAACTTTGCAGGATATCATGTCAACTGTGGATGAATATGCCTTAAACTTAAGCTCTGTTTTCAACCAGATGTTCAGATTGATTGAATGATGCAGAAGGTCTTGTGAAGGTGACATTTGTCTCATGAAGTGCTGCGTTATGAGACACTTCATGCTGCTAACCCTAACCATCTTCTATAAGTTATACACAGCTGCATAAATGTTTCTTGTTACTATTTTCATTAATGTTTACCTCTATATAAACTTCATTAGTAACACAATTCAACATTCAGCAACACATTTTTAACTGAACTACCAGCACTTGCAACGTCATAAGTACATTTTTTCCATGCAATAAAACAAAATAATAATAAATATAATAGAAGCAAAACATTTCAACGTGGATCAGTCAGTCTTGGAGTGAAATACTATGCACTGGTAACAATTTCCTTAAAAACAGTTTCTGATTCAGGGAACCGTTTATGAAAACAAGAAATAAGGAATCTTTGACCCCCCCGAAAAAGATCGGCTAAAATCTATCCTTGTTTTTATGAGCCCAGGAGAGATATGAGATGAAAACGTGGTGCACTGTAGCTTTAAAGGTCCTGTGATGTGTTTTCCTAACAGGCTTCCTGCACACTTTCTGCATTGATTCAGACACAAAAATCTACAGAAAAAGCCCTCTTGAGTTTGAAAAAGATTCTTAACGGTAACCATTGGTCTGCATCGTTTCGGATCTCTTTACTGTACAATCAGAATTTGTTTCAGCTTTAGAAATATCCTGATTTATGCAAGTCAGACACAAGGTTACATAAGTGCACTTATGAGCAATACTGAGCCATAAACATATGCTGATCCAACAAGAGCAGACATGCCTCTGTAAACATCAGATTGTAATATATTAATAACTTATTCATGGCAGTGTTTGCATTGAGCAGTCACTTTTTAAAGATAATGCATGGTGATCTCAGGCTAGAAACCAATCGCAGTATTCTGACCCTGGTTTGTAGTCTAATCCATTCATAACCACATAGTTTTACTCGACAGACAAACAGCTGTTCATTGTAACGCTGCTTTCTGCTAACCAACATGAGCTCCAGTTCAACTAGGCTGTTCTGTGACATTGCACTTGCATATCAATAGCAATCCCATTTAGCACCAAATCACTGAAGCCTAAATTCTGACGGCTGTGTTAAGGTAATAAATCATGAAATGAGCCGAGGTATAAAAATAATTTAAAAAATGCATGTAATTATAAGCATGGTTCAGTCAATCTGGCCTGGCATGGAAACTCATGCCCACGCACTGATTTTTAATTGCTCACTTCACAGGACAATCCGTGTGAGCATCTGGGAAAGGCATGGACAGCACCACAAAGCTCAGTCCAAACCATTTCAAAAGTTTAAAATATAATTTATTTATGAATAAATAAAATGGTGGGGTCAACACAAAGTCAGATCAAAAACAAAGATGTGAAGGATTAGGAATTTGTTCTCTTCATCATCCAAATCCATGATCATTAAAGTGTTCTGGTGTGTGAAAGCATCCGCTAACATATTATCTATGTCTCTATACATCTATGCAAATTAGTCCACAAAGTAAATTAGGATATTAAAAGAGAAATTGGGAATAATGTAGCAGCCATTGGAAATTCCCTCCATTTTTCTGTTATTTGAGATGTTTGTGAAAGTCAGCAGAAACTAATCAGATCAAATCCAATCATAATCAAAGAACATTTATTCTGAGTGTTAAATGTATTGCTCTGAATTATGAATCTACTTTATTGGAATTTTTAGGATCTGTTACTGCTGGGAATTTCATAAAATACAGAAATATGTCAATTAAAAAGAACTACTTTTAATGTACTTTGAACTAAACCTGACAACTTGTTGGTCTTTTCAAGGCTCAGTCCTTTCACACACAGTCTTTTCCAATATCTCTGCAGAATCCAACAAGGAAACAAGTTCTGTGCTCACAATGCCATTTTAGTATTGATAGAAAACACAATGTATTATTCTCCATTTGGGTATTATGCTTACATAAGCCAACATGCTTGGTTTAGCTAACAAGCCTTCATTGCCCATTAGAAACAATAAGTCCACTAGAATGTAAGTGGCATCTCAATTAGCACTGTCTAAATATGATTTTCTGTTGTACAGAAGCTGCTCCTTCTGCTCAGCTGCTTGGTCACAATGCATTGCTTTCCTACGGCCACCTACCTCCGTCTGCACCACTTTCAATACCAATTTGTAAACATAATAGCAATAATCTGCTTCCTGCTGGAGAAGGCTGTTGGTCTTATGTCGATGCTTAAACATTTATTCTCATGCCAAGCTGCTTTACACATCCTCTGAAACATTTATACCACATTTAAACTGGTGCTGTTAGAACGGACTTCCTGTATTATATCTCTCCCATCATAACGGCCTCAATGAGCACTCAGTAGCTTCTTAATGTGAGGTTGCTTCTGCAGAAATGGATATTGTCTGCATTAGCTATTTAATTTCCGGTAAATAACCGCAAGAATGCAGCTCAGATGACCAATCACAGGGGGGTCTGCACCATCTCCATTTTAGATGTTGTCCTGATTATCAGAACATCACATTATCATCTTATTGTTTAATTCGTAATCAACTGAGAAAATACTTTCTTTAATTAAATGTGGATAATCTTACAGCCAGAACAGAGTATTGTCCTGATTAAAACTTTATCAGTTGGATAGATAGTTGTTAATCTGATTGCAATTGCACTACATTATATTCCAGTTCAGCAGGGCAGACTGGTGCTAAGAGCTACCTTATTGAAAAATCATTACGCTGTCCTCACCCGAACTGGTTTCACCGTTTCACAGGTCCTTTCCTCCAGCAACACTGTTCCAGGAATGCTGATTTTATGTAAAAATCAGACTCAAAGGGAAACTACCAAGGATATGAAAACACCTTTTCCACAAACTGAGCATGTGCCATGAATGTTTTCATCATATTTGTTACTGTTCTCCAATCTAATTTCAGAAGGCTGGAGAAAAAACGCTTCAAAAGATTGCAGTGAGCAAAATGTCGCCACCTCCCAGGGTGGCAGTGAGATCAAAGTTCCTCCTTTAGAGGGTCAGACAGACAGTCTAATACAACCCACAGAGGATCTTTGGAATAAGCCCTTGAAACCCAAGGGTATCCACTCCGAGCTCAGCTGTGGAGCATACATATTGGACTGTCTGCAGGAGCATCCTGCGCCTTCACTCCCATCCTGCTGCATTACGTGAGCTCCAGTGTTAGTATTAGACCCACCACCACACAGCTAAACAAGAACATTCAGCTCCACACACATCGGTATGGGCTTTCAGGTCTCATTAAAAGGCTGAAAAACTAAAGCAGAAAACATTCAGGAAGCTAAAAACCTAACCTGGAGCTCGAAAAATGAATATCATGTCCCAAAATAAAAACGACCTTAAACATCTAAAGAAATGCAGATACTGTAATTACCTTTCAACTGAATGCTTTGCCAGAAAAAACAGCAGGTGATATGTGTTTGCTTTGCATTTCTAATTACTGCTGTTGACTGAAAATCACCAAAAACATAAAACAAAGCAAATATTAACACGTCCACTCTGTCTACATACTAAACTCAATGAAATTCAAGACAAAAAGCACATATGAGCAAGAATATAAAAGGACGTAGAGCTTGGTGTAACCTGACCGGTGAACTGTTGTCTGACTTCTTTACCCGTCATTAAGTGCAACAAAAACTAAAACATGTTAGTTTTAGTTTAGTTTTAATCACAAAACCAAACAGTGTGTCTTTATTTTAAGATTAGTAAAAATCAGGTCAATGCTTTGGACAAATGCTTTGATGCATAAAATATTCAAAACTGCTGTTTCTATTTAAGAACCTGCAACATCGTTTTTATTCAGCCGTCAATGCTCGTTACTTTTAACTGTTCAAAATGTACAAATACTTTTACGTTTGTCCAAACAAGGAAAACTGAATATCGCCAACGGGAAAGTAAGACCTCAAGGTAAAAATGGAAATTAGTATTGGTCAGTAAAAATCTGATTTCTACTATGAGGGAACAAACAAAGAAAACTGCAGTGGTAAACATGGTGAGAAACTGTCGTAAACATTTTATTGCAACATAAACTGTCGACATAAAAATGAAAACATTTAAAATGTCAGGATCGATGTCTGATCAAAATCATTAAAGATGCCGGCTGTGTTAGGCCCAGACATGGAGGAACATGGAGTTGTTCTCTCTGGCATCAGTACAACCATCTACTGCATCTTGTTCCTGCAGTGACACTGACCTACTTTACGAAGCCCCTTCCTCTTCAAAGCAGAACACAAGGTTATCTGAGCTCAGCATCAATAAGGAATCAGAAGCTTTTAAAAATACTTTCACAATAACTTTGATGTTTCATATTCATGAATGTTTTGAAGACTTGCTGATAGACTCACATTTTATTTATTATCAATCTGGTATTTCCTTTTTGGGAGCGTTAAAGACGGTGAAGGACTGTTGTGTTCAGGGAGTCTGTGGATCATATGACACATTTCTAGATCTCAGTGTTGAGAGGTTCGGCTCATTACTGAGACATTTACTCCACCTCATGAGACGGCAGTGACAGGAGTAAACGCTTCCGCCAGCCTCAAACACTTTTCTAATTAAGTTTCCTATTTATAGGAGCAGGAATCATCCTCATCACCTGACAGGCCGGGACAAATTTTCAATGATTGTCTGGATTGTTTGTCGATGTGCAATCATCACATTTTAAATCCAGCTGTCTGTAATATATATTCAGCAAATGCATACTGTTAGAAAACAAAATTATTCATTTGCTCCCTATTATCATGTTGCAGTATTGCAAACAACATCTGGATGCCAGGTATCTTTCAAGGTTAAGAATAATTAGTCTTCACTTCAATCAACCAAAAACTGTGTGAATTGTTTCATTTCTTTATGTCGTTTGTTTCTGTGGGAATAACATTGAATGTTAATACAGAATGTTAATTTCTGAAAAAAACATCTCAATTACTGGTGATTTATTTTGTTAAATATATAGTAAGCATTTAATCTCAGGCCTCCATCTGGCCTCTGGTTCCAGAACTAAAGCATTAAAAACCAAAAAGGGTTGATTTAAAGAGCCATGTTTTAACGGCGGAGAAAGAAGAACAGGTCATGTTTAACTTTTGCTCTGTCCCGCTGCATAAATACAGCTGAGCTGACATGGAGCCACACACATGCTATCCATAATAAAAACACACACCGTGATGTGGGCTGCACCATGTAGATCCCAGTGTTTAACTACAGTCACCTGGAAATATCTAGAATACATGAATACATGACGCGCCCTCTAAAAATACTTAGAACTACATTATTTAGTAGTTCAAACATCAAATATACCTTAATATGCACAGTGGAAACCATCTTAGCACCACTGCAGAAGCTAACCTCTGCAGCCTGCCTTATCGACTGTCTTGCAGGAAGGAGAGAGAATGGACGACTCTCAGCCAATAGCATTTCAGCTTCCCAAGCTGTGTTTTGTTTCAGATATTTTAAATGTTCTCTATGGAAAAATCACTAATTAGTCAAAGTTCATGTGAATAATTCGGAGTTATGTCCACAGAAAAACCTTAGTGAATGGCGACCAGGGACTGTTGTTCCCTGCATGTCCACCAGCAGCAGAGTGTCGGCTGTGGAAAACGACATGAAGCACAACTCAACTATCACACACTGCTGCTGTGTACACAGTATTTACACACACTCCTGTGTATGCTCACAGAGGCACTACTACTGAGGAGGTAGAGAAACCTAACGTTGCACAGCAGTTAAAAGTAACACTATCATCACAACATTCAGCAGCAGTATCACAGTCACATGTTTCCGAAGTTCCTACTTGGCAAAACTGAAATTGCTCACTTTCCTTCCTCTCTTCCCATCAAGCATTTATCATTCTATGTTCTTTCCACAAGGATTAGAGCACTTTTTATTTCAGCTGAAAGTTCGAGAAGCACAATTACCATCTCTATTACGCTGCTTGTATCCTATTAACCCAGTAAGACATGTAATGTTTAGCTTCTACAGGTAAAACCCAAGACCTAAGCCTACAGAATACTTGTAGAAGACGGCGTCTCTGTGTAGAGCTACTGGGTAAGGATTTAACAATGATTCTGAAAACACACGACTGTTGGCTAATCAGCTACACAGCTTTAATCCCTCCAATATTGACAGGAATACAAATTAGACTGATAAAACCAAGATTTTCTCAGCTGGGATCTGCACATCAAAGACGTCTCCTTAAGCAGATCCAGTCATTACCAGTGCTTTGACATCTGAGTAACTGTGCAGGCTTTGCTATACCCACGCTCGAGCATGACTTCTGCCCATCGTTTGATGCCTATGGAGTGCAGACCTTTGATCTAATTTTAGTGCTTTGCCCTTCACACAAATACTCATTACCTGTGGCAGACTTAGAGAAGGAGCCTTGCCCGTTGGATGCATCATCAATTATTAGTCTGTTGGAAATAGAGCAATAAATAAATGAAGGGATTAATTGAATGGAATTCCACATCAGAAATATTGGATTGTGAGCCCATCCATCCGGGTTGGGAATATGTGAGAAAAATGTTCTTTTGTGATTAAAAAGACAGCCGCAGCCGTTCTGGTGATTTCTTTAAGGAACTTTGGAGGACAGTAACATGACAGAACCAGTTCACACCCTTCAAGGAATCTCCTTCACAACTGAAATACTGTTGGAAGGCTCTTAATCTTTATGAGGATGGAATTATTTTAAAGTTTCATGAAAAAGATTTTAAGGTTTCAGAGCTTTTTTTCAAACAAAAATATAAACAAAAACATTTCATGTAAATTAATAAAATCTGTTTTGCTCTTTCAGCTCCTTACATTTCTTATCTGCGAGAAAAGTAAGGTGTGCAACAGACTGCAGTTGAAGCTTCTCTGCTCATCTTCACCTGGATTGCATAAAATATCAAATCACAGTCTAAGTCGCAATATCACAGTTTCAAGGGACTTTCTGGATGCAATATTTGGCAAGACGCAGTGAGAAAAGCCTCAGGCATCTGTAAATCTGCTATATTTATGCAGCTGGGTGGTCTCCAATTTATCAGATACTCTGAATATTCCAGATTATCTGAGATGCTGAAGTTCATGGACATTGTTGGGGACAACAAGAGAAATGTGCTGTAATTTTTCAGCCCTATGAAAAATAAAATTAAAGCACCTAATCATTTTAATGGATATGAGCCTTTAGTCAATGTGCATACATTCAGAGGAAAGTCATTAATGTCAAGGTCAAGAATATAGTGGTGAGCTGCACTCACTTCAACCTCACCATGTAAACAACTGCATTGATCTGGTCAACCTTCTTATAAAGGGAACTTTACACCTGAACACATGACACACACTGCATTCAGTCACATTTAAATAAATTCATTCATTGGTGCTTTCATGCATTTAAAACAGGAAAAAAATGCTCAAACTATAAAGAAGGGCCAATCATCAAAGTTTCACATTTACCACATTAAATCTATGCTGATGATATCCAGCTGTTGTCCTATTATTATTTTTATAATTTTGGGGGATTATTTCATATCTTATTTAATGGAAACAGGACTTATGAAATTTGCTTCACATCAGCAGATCATGGACATATTTTTGCAGTCATCTTTAATGGAAGTGCAGCTTCAGGCTCTAACTGGAACGTTTTGCTTCACAGACCAGTTGCAGAATGCTCAGGTTAAGTTACACTCAGGAGGAATCTGTTTACTAATTAGGTGACTTCTGCTGCTGCTGCGCTGCAGAATGAGAAACGGTTCTTGGTAAATAAATAATTTGCCAAACTTCTACATTGTGAACTGATCCAGTTCACTTCAAATTCTTCTTTGCAGTGGAATATTTTACAATGCTGCATTAAACTCCAAAGAAACGGAGTGCAGCAGAAGATAATAAATGTTCCTCATTTTTCCTGTCTCCCTGTGTTCAACAGTTCACATTACCCTCCATCTGCTTGTCTCATCAAAGATTTTCTCCCCCTCACCAACTTTAAATATTCACTTCATGTTCTTTCAACAATAGCTTACAAACACTTGGAAATAATTGAGTCTCAGCGGGCTGACAAAAAAGGGAGCAGTGATGGTGCACAGTGGAAGTGATCAAATATGGCCTTGAGCCAACCGTCTTTGTAGATGGTCTTTGTATTGCCATTGATCTGGGGGTGGATACACCCGAGGAATACATTATTTATGCACACTCTTTTTCCTCCCGACTGTAGGGAGTCGCAAACAGTAATGGGATAAGATGGGTGTCACACTGGACAAGGGGAAACCGAGGCTGCCGAGTACACGACCAGCCCTGAGGACCAAAGGCAGTGGCCACAAAATAGTGATAGAGGGCTTTCATCTCCCAACAGAAGGGGAATTGGTGGGATAATGTACTCCTAACTACTGTTCATGAGGTTCTGTGCT
Source organism: Poecilia mexicana (assembly GCF_051168715.1). Lineage (NCBI taxonomy): Eukaryota > Metazoa > Chordata > Actinopteri > Cyprinodontiformes > Poeciliidae > Poecilia > Poecilia mexicana. Next base: position 5,093,352 of record NW_028263379.1, read on the forward strand.
CGCACAGAACCTCATAAAGTTCTTGTACCAACTTCTCAAACTTTGATGACTTAATCATATGTCCCTGCAGTAAGCTGCTAAAACCATCAAATTTTCTCTCCCGCAGGGCAGACAAGTAACTGTGTTATTATCAGCTGTGCAATCTGCTTAGTTTGCCTGATGCGGAACGTTCTTGTGTTGGTGCTTTAAATATGTGCGCTTCTAATGGGAAACAGTAGAAAAGATAACTTTGGCAACTCTGCCTTTGCATTTGTCGTCTCAGGGGTCATTACGTTGCCAATTAACTGTGTTTTTCTCTTTACATAAACACGTTGAGCCGACTTCCTGATGCAGTCATATGCTGGGACTCCACTGTGCTCTGCTGAGTGCTTTTAGAAAAAGCATCCTGCCATGTTCAGCATCTGAATTATTCAAATGTCTGTCATTGCTAAGTTTTATTCATTCATGTTCCTGTTTGTTACATTTCTCTGTTTCTGTGGGGTACAAATATGCATTATATGAAAATATGAACACTGCATTATATTATGATTAATTTCAAATATTTGTGTAACAGAACATACCAACAACCTCCATTACTGCATTCATTTGTCCTAAGAAAAGTTTTTTTTCTAATGGTCCTAAAGTAGCTGGACTGATTGGTGCAGCTGCATCTAAAAATATAGACTACATAGGAAAGTTTTTATTTCCATAATAACATATAAATAAATACAATTTATAAAATGAATTACAGTTTTTTCTTTTACTTGAGATGATTATGGCTTTTGAAAACCCCAAATAAGGTTTATATGAAGTATAATAGCAATGCTTGGTCTGGTTTCCTGGTTATTGTAGCTCCACAGATCCATCTGTTCTAGTTTTAGCAACTCGTTTCACTGCGTCTTCTTAACTATGAACAGACATTTCCCGCCGCGCCCCCTAGAGGTGACCCAGCGCTCCACTACACCCCCTCGGCCATTTTTCTAGTTTGATAACAGCGATTTGATTGTCTACCGGCAGAAAATCGTTTTATTCCCAAGTTTATTAAAGATGTCAACAACAGAAGACTTGTCCATTAACCGTACATGTTGGAGCCAGAGTCTGACCGAGAGCACATCATGTGAGATACCCAATAAAATATTAATGCTACCACAACATGAATGAAGTAAACAAAGCCTCCACATAATTAAGGAGTTAGCAGGAGCTTCAACAACATCACTGAATGCATTTGGGTCATGTGTTTCCACGAAACCGAAGTTGGTTTCCGATTGCAGCTTCGGAAATGGCTAAAGGGCGATTCCATTAAAATTTTTGCTACCTTCAGCATCTTTAATCTACTCTAGTTAAAAAAATACAACACCTAGACTCTTCAAACCTGGACCAGATATTGTTAAATAATAGAATATTTAAAGCCAAATTTGTGATTTGTGAAACCTTTACTGAATTGTGAAACCTCAGTAAAGGACGATTTCAATCCTCTTTTTGATCTGGACCACATAACAACTGAACTCCTCTGAAATTTTGTTTTTCTATCCAGTTTTAGCTTTTTGCTTTCTCTCATGACATATGCTGAATGTAGTTGAAAAATTAGGTGAAATTGCCCTTTATTTAAGTTTCACTAGTCAAATGAATGTTTCACAAATCACAAACTGGGTTTTAAATATTCTGCTATTAGCTGACAATATTCTAGTCCAGGTTTGAAGAGTCTTTTCTTGTAGTTTTTTTTATTTATTTTTTAATAGAGTAGATTAAATATACTAAAGGTAGCAAACATTTGGTGGAATCGCCCTTTAGCCATTTCCCGAATCGGAAGCTGCAATCAGAAACCAACTTCAGCTTCGTTGTGTCCCCCAAGACAAAAGAATGGCAAAAAAGAAAAACCAGATAATTCAAACCTGCAGTAGTTATATCATCAAGGAGGAAGCTAACAGCTAGCACACAGCGCTAACAGAAGCAGAAGGCTCAATGCTACTATCAAACCAATGGCCAGGATGTCATTATTATCAACACAACATTCATGTCTGAAATTAGTTTTGTTGTTATTTTAGCATTATTAGCAGCTCACCGATTTGCTGTCTTCTTCCTTTCCACAGACAGAAGGAACTGACTCCTCAATCAGACGAACTCTTTCGGGACATAGCAGAAGCAGTGGTCCAAAAACGGACTTTCCCCGCTGATGTGGGAACATTCCTGAGAAAAATTAAGTTTAACCAGAAACTTTGAAGAGGTTCTGAGATACAGGGCGATGTAAGGAATCCTGAGCGCTAACACACGATACAACCGAACATCTTTGACTTGTTTACTTGCAACTTCTGCGTAACTGAACTTGGACTACAAAATTGCCGAAAGGAAAAAAAAATGGCGGAAACACAAAACTGATTAGCTGGTCTTGTGAGAAATTCTGTTCCCCTGTGAAAATCTGTTCCACATTAGATTCCTGTGTTTTTGGAAATGTAAAATCTTCAATAAATAACAATGGGCTGTATTTTGTTGCTGAGGAACGAAGTAAAGTTGCGCAATTAACCGTGAAAGAGAAGCGGAAAGGAGAAGCGGCGCGAACGGAGCAGCTGCAAAAGCAGTGAAATCGCGAAATTAATGCAAATTTCGACTGGTAGCATTCACTTCGTAATTAGTTTTTAGCTTAGCGGTTTCTGTTCTGTATATAAAGGATTACCTGAAGAATGAACATGGTTGATAACATCCGGGCGCGCAGCGGCGCTGTGTTTTGAGCAGGAAGACGAAGAGGAAAAACCCCCAGCCGGAGTCCGCGGCGCAGTGAGGATTTCCATGATAACAATGGCTGATCGATCATTCTTATTAGCAACAGACAAAGAGTATCAGAGACTGAGAGGCAGCTACTCAGAGATCCAAGCAGGGGAATAGCGGCGCTGCGTAGCTGCAGGGAGTCGATCACTACAGGGTGAGGCGGAGCCACGACTTTAGCAGTTAGTAGTAAGCAGCTTACAGCCACGGCTAACTCCGGGAGACAAGGTAGAAAAGCCTTATTCCCCATTGTCCAAAAGACTGCATTTGTGGCTGCATTTTTACTCCAAAATGCAGCCACAGTGTCCAAAAGAAAAAAAACATAAGTGCAATCATTTGCATATTGAGAGTCTACAGAGGCTGATAATCTCCCTACTCTGCTCCTGGATTACTGTTTAAACTTTTGAGTTTTATGTCAAATCCACATGAATTAAATGACAGAAACTAATTCTCTCACTGCGTCTTTGATTCATTTTGTCCAGCTGCAGACTGTTAGACTGTTCAATCAGAGTCAGGTATTGTGTAGTTGGTGCTTTTAATCAGTTTTCAGTTAACTAAATTCAAGTCTATGGAACACAAAATGTCACTAAAATCACTCTGTCCTTCTAAAATCTTTCAGAAAATCGTAAAAATGCACTGAATCGTAGCGAATTGTATCGCTCAACAAATATCGTGATAGATATCGTATCATGACCAGAATATCGTATATCTTATCGTATCGTGAAATTATTGTATCGCTACACTCCTAAAACATAGTATATTTAAAAGAAGGATTCAACTCGAAGGTAACATGAACGTGACTTCTTTACTGAACTTCACTTTAGTCTCAACGTTACACATATCAGTACACTGGCGGATAACCTCTAGGAAACTCAGTAGCTAGGGGAGTGGGTCCGCTGCAGTAAATAGATCCGCTTTCTATACTACAGTCCACACAGTGTAAACGGAGCTTTGCTGTGTGACGTTCTTCTTCTGCACATGGGGGTCGCTCTGGGGTCGTAAACCTTCACACTGAAATCTGATTGCAGTCGCATTTAATTAACGTACAAAATGAAATTCTGTTCCAGGAGAAACTGGGAATTGAGCTTCAAGACCTGTTGTATGAATGTAGCCTGAGATCGTCTGCATTATTGGTTCCGGTAACATGATCGTTGGGTCAAACAAAGTAATATCATTAAGATTATTCAGTTTTAACATTTAAAGCCACAGCCAACAGTGGATATTAAACGCATGGATTGAAATGTACATTTTTATTTAGAGAAATGTAAATAAAACAGCAGCAGCCAGTGAAACATAATTTTGTTTTTCTTTTATTAGAGCCGCTGCAACATAATCCTCTGTGTACATGTATGGCTGTGCTCCAGGTTGCAACCAGCAAGACCAGTTGGGCAGTGTGGGGCCCCATGAGGTGTCCTTGTTTCCTCCCTATTCATTCTTCCATCATGAGCAAAGCCCCGAGTGCTGGGGGATTTTACACTAATATATGCTCATTGATTTGGAAATCACAGCCAGAACGCTGGCATCCAAAGCGAGGAATTACACATGTTGACAATAACAGTTGCTCTTGTAGACGTGGAAGTAAAGGTCAGTGCTTGAATTTGGAGGTTTAATTCCCAGCTTTTCAAACTGCACTCTGTGTGATATCTAACGTGGCAGCCTGACTGAATGCACTCTGTGGGTGATGAGGATTTCTCAAGACATGTGCATTTAATCTCTGCCATGAGTTGCACACATTATGAGCCTGGCGGGATAGAGCTTGGTGTCATGCTGCTGTCTTCTACAATTTTATTCTTAAGGGCATTTTAGGCTTATTTATTTATTTAGGCTCCAGTTAATGAGCATGAGTGTGTCATTCACAGGACACTTGGTGTATAAGACAAAATTGCATAACCCTAACCCAAATGATCCCTTTTTTAAAGCGTATTATCATTAGTCTAATAATAATTTTAAAAAATGGCAAGTAAAATTAGCTTCCAGCAAAATCATAATGATAACTCATTTAAAACAAATATATTAAAAACATGAACATTAAAATGAGTTTATGAATAAATAGAATCAACAGCAAAAATAAATTATGTGTTAAAATAATCAATTGTTCACAAAGTGTGGTTGTACATATGCACAGTGAGAACTGCTGCCTTGCAGCAGGAAGGTCCTGGGTTTGAATCCTGCATGGAGTAACAGCTAATGTTGTTTTATGGAGGTCTAAAGGACAGGACCTAAAGTTGAGTCTTGAGAGACTCCACAGTGTAGGAAAATGTTCTGAGACAGAAGTATCAAGTGCAACAAAAAATTATATAAAAAACATATTCCAATAAGACTTCCTGCAACTGTGAGCAACTTGACACATTATGAAATAGTAAATTCATATCCAATAAACTGACAATCTAAATAGGAAACTATTTTGTCAGTTTCTTGCTAACCTTAACAACTGAACAATTGTCCACATGATGCTATTTACAAAAGACTTCAGCATTCAGCAGTTTAAATGGATGAGTTAGTTAGAATATTAATCAATGAGAAATCTGATATTATTTGCTGACCTGTTTACAAAATAACTATATTGTTCAACTATTATTTAAACCAGTGAAAAATACTTATTTAACTAATATATTTGAACTGCACTGGATTTAATTTGAACTGTTTGGGGTTTAGGCAGTCAGCCTTAAAACATCTTTCTTATTTTCCATCTTCTGTAAGTAAACCAGGGAACAACATCGTCCTGCACACACAATAGCTTTTCTTCAGACAAGTAACTGAATCTTCAAAGGCCATCACTGTGTAACCGAAAGGCGAACAAGAGTGCGACCACAGCAGGCAGAAGATTACGTGATGGCATCAGAATCTCGATCACCCCCCTGAAAGACTCGGGAAGGTTTAGGGTTTCGGCTTGACAATAAAGCCTCTTGTAACACGCTGAGCAGGAAGGGAGGAGGAAAGGATGCAGCAGGAGAGATAAAGACAGCCGACCAGAAGACAGATCCATTCACTCACAAGGCTCCTAATAAATCTTTTGTCTGACATTTTACAAATCCAAGAAGGAAGCTTTACATTAAAATAGAAACACTGAATCATAGTAAATCCTTTACTGAGTTTATGTAACAGCCTGAAATAGAGCAAAGGGTGACTGCAGTCTATAGGAGAACCGGAGAACATTGTTATGAAATTGGGTTGGTTGCCTGGTAGCACCGGCTGGATGGAAGCCAACTGTCGCTATCTTAATAGAAAAGAAACAGAGGTTTAAAGCGCAGCGTAGTGCCTGCACAGGAATTAATCCCAAGTATTTTTTCTTCACTCGTAAATTTCCGCTCCCTGAGAGGAAAACACCGAGAGCTCCAAAGAACACTGAACTAGGAGCAAAATGAAATACTGAAGTGTAAAAATAACAACTTTTATCCGTTTCTACACTTTTCAACTCATGTTTCTTTAAAATTTTACTTTCATCAAGGAAGCTTTTTTATTATCAGGAGGTGAAACACAAACAGAAAACAAAGTGAAACATTATTTTGAAGCTGTAGCACCTGCAGGCAAAGCACTTTCCAAACTGTCAGGGATTTTCAGTTTTAACTTCTTCCCACAAACTCCTTCAAATACAAAAACAATCAAGAGTCCACAACACGTTTCAGTCAGACCAATATGATTCCAAACCTGAACCGTTTGTCCTTAGGCCACATGGACAAAACGCTATTGATAAAACACATTGATTACTATCTTCATATTGGATAATATTCATCTTAATCTAGTAATTACTGCTAGCTGTGTTGAAAATGTATCTGATGTAATATTGACATTTATCCTCTAAGAAAAATAATATAAAGAGATTAAAAGCTGCTGATGCTAAATTTCTGCTTTTTAGTGTTTGTAATGACTGAGTTACCAGCTGTTTATCCCATATTGTCCATTTCTTTATTATATATTACACTAAATCTGTTTTGGACGGTGGTTTCTCCTCATTGAGCAGAGATTATTTTCTGAATCCACATTTAAAACCTTTGTTCTCCCTTCTGTATCATAAATATGCATATAACAAACAGGACAAAGTTTAGATAAATGCGTGTTAAACTTCTGAATGAATGGAGCAGGAAGTGTTTCTATTTGGATGTTTCCAGCTGTGACATTGCAGCTGAGCAGCAAGAGAAGGTTGGAGTTACATTTATTTTGTCCTGAAATGAGTTAAAGTTATTAAACCCAGAGTTCAGTTAGGCAGACATTTATGTGGCCAATATTATGAAGTTACAGTGGGGGGCTGTTAGTAAAATAACAGTCAAAAATTAACAGCAATAATTTGGGTTATTTAGCTCGTCATAAAAAAAGACAATGGGGCTTCATTTGTCAAAAACGTTCATTCACTCATTTCATAATGGCAAAGTTTCAAACATTTATTTATCAAGCTAAATATTTTGTTTACCAACTAAATATTTAGATCCAATTTATTTGTTGACTAAATATTTAGTTTGAAGGTAAATATTTAGTTAGCTAACTAAATATTAACTAAGTAGGCCACACACCGGCTTCCTTCCACTCTCCATTACATCATGTATAAAAACTGGTGGTCAGAGTCGAGCCTGAAGTTTTTCACTTCTGTAACTTAAAGGTGAGTCAAGTCAGAGTCTCAAACTCAAGTTGTCATCTCTGACCTTAGTACACATCAGGTTTCAGTCCAAAAGAGAAGAAGATCAGCAACATGTGGGAGCTCTGACCTGCTGAGAGCGTTTACAGGCTGGTGGAAGTGGACAGTGCACACTGCACCAGTCCCCACAGAGGCTAAGGACCAGTCCATGTTCTGACATTTCTACTATTGTTACAGTGAAAAGACTACAGTCTGACATATCCACATCTACCTGAGAGGCATTAGTGGGGATATTGTGAAGAAGGAAATGACCTAACCTTTCCGGGCAAAAACCTGGCTGCTCATGCCAAATAAAATGTAAACTGCTGTCTGTATGATACCATCAGAAATAATTGTTTTTTTATATTCTTTTCTGTTGCTTGTCAAAGTTAACATACAGTGGACATTTTCCTAAAACTATAAACACAAAATTCAGACATCCATCTAGACTGACAGGCTGGATGAGGAGCATTAATTAAATAAACACACAAGAATCAGGAGGAGCTGCAGCGATCTGCAGTTTGGGCAGGAGGATCTGTTAACTGAGTAACAATTAGTTGATTTTTCTTGTCTTGGTGGAAGAATGGCAAACAGAAAGCTGTTGTTCACATATAGCAATAAGATGCACTGTTTGTAGTTTTTTACTACCCATGAAAAAAAGTGCTGTATTAGAGAAAATGATGCATACATATTTATGTAGAGAAAAGGAAGCTTGTCAGTTATTGGAAAGATGGACTGAAGCTAAAAGTATAAGAACAAGGTCTAAAAGCCTGAAGTCTTTTTTGTAAAACTCCAGTCATTACATACCAGGTCCTTACAAGTCCAGGAAATGTAGATTTTGAAACTGAGCTGATCAAACTTAGTCCAGATACCTAAAAGTTTGTAAGACAGCCTTTTAGAAGACTCCAAAAATGATCTAAACCTAAAATGTACAAAAACCTGACTGCTGCTGAAACACTCTCAAGGTCTGTGTTTTGTACTCTTTCTTTAAATTTTCAGAAAAAAAAATGGGGGGGAAAAATCTAGCAATCCGAGTCTGGGAATATATATAGGTGGTTTTTAAAATAAATATGGAAGGACTCTGATGATACACAGCGACTCATGCAATCGGTGCCAAAGACTGAATACAGTTACATTTTCTGCAGAGCAAAACGGTGCAGATGAGGTGGAGAAAACAAAATCTTTACATTTAAGCTGTGGATGCTGTTGGAGGGTGTTTGCCACCTTTTGGGGAGGCTGTCTAAGATACTTTTCATTTTCCCAGTTCCATGTCGGTTGCCATGGTGCAGCAACCTCTGGCCCGTATTCTTAGCCAGCCAGCTCCCCCCTGACCTCTGTTAATGCTCCTTGTTCGACACACACTGCCCTCGGCTGCTTGCCCAGGAAGGTCATCCTTCAAAGTGACACAGACAGCAAGGTCACCGTCAGTGGATGCTGTCGGCAGATCAGTTGTCTCGTCCAGGTCCGTCTCTCCCCTGTTACTGTATCCCTGCAGGGCTCCAGTGCCACCAGCAGTCACTTAGCACGTCATGTGTCCAGAAAAATACCAGCTGATGTTCCTTCTCCTCTGCAGAACCGCGGCACTGCCTCCCAGCTTCCTGGTCTAGTCTTCCTTACTTCCTGTGACGGCTAAGACGTTCAAACCAAACAGCACAAAGACGACTCTGGTAATGTGCTAAACAGACTTGGCCCGTGCTTTTATTCATGTCAGCTCTAATAAGATTTTGAGTGAGAATTCCACTTCCTGTTTGGCATACACAATTAAACCTGAATCCTATCCTCCTCGTGGGGCTCTCAGTGATGATGAGTAAGCATATTCCATAAATGACCCAGCTGTTGGAGCATATTGTGTTTCGCCTCATCAGGGATTCAGAGGGACTGATGGCAGATCAGCTGCAGTCGCTCAGGGCTCCGTCTCCAGCCGAGCCACCGGCCGAACGAACGAACGGCCTCCTGTCTGCTGCAGCCAGGTGCTGCTGGAGACGCTGCCCAGATGTACGCCTCATTACAGCAGGACTCAGACGGCATTTGTCTTAGTAAATGATAACATTAGTCTGTAATGTGATATTAAATGAGAGAAATACTTAACTGCATATAGTTAGGAATTTCTGACACACTGATGAGTAAAAATTGAATCTGTGTATAGATTCATCTCCTGATCTATTTGAGTAGATTGGAATAACTTGACAGGAGCCTGGCATCAAACACACTTTTGTAGCTGAACAAGATTAAATGCAAACTTAATGCTAAGTGTATGCAAAGGTCAGAAAGAGAAAAACAGAAGTTAAATCTGAAACCCTGAGTTTCAGTCTGCGATCATTGATTTTTCTACCAGGTCCTTAATGGACAGGCTAAAAATATGCAGCTTCTGGCTGCAGCTTTTATTTTGACAGAGATCCCTGTACATCTGCCCTCTAAGAAAAAACCCAGAATCCAAGCAGCATTTTAAAAACAAGCTTTGCTGAATTCATGTTTAGTGATATTTTGAAGAACCTGATATGTGTTTAAAGAGATGACTGCAATCCAGGTGATCCTTAAAACAAGCAGGAGCTTAGCTGCTGCTGTAAATGCTCATATCAAATATCACACATGTTCAGCAGTCTGTTGCTCTGTGTGCAGACATGTCAGCTTTCTCTCTGAAATGCAACAGGAATGGACAACGAAAGAAAAATACAGAAATGACCCGGCCACCTCTCTGCACATTAATGTTATCATTGTAAAACATTAATATGTGATGCTGTAATAAATATGATCTGTTCAGTTTTCATTGACTCAAACAGAAAAATACACACCCTCATTTATTCATGTCTGCGTTGACAAGCCAAGTATGAACCTCTGACAAGTCCTGCAGAATAAAGTCAGCATCTCCATTAACATGATGGACTCATTTTAAACATAATGTGTTTTAGCTCAAACCATAATTATCTTCCAGTCTGAGCAGAGTAGTTTTCCTGTCAAGATCCAAATGTGCTTTTCCTTTCATATAACTGGATACGGTTGTCTGAAAATAACCCACACGACTATTTTAACCAGTCAGAGGACAACATTTCAGGAGAAAACTCTGGATTCTATAACGCTGAAGTAAAAACTGTTCCAGACTTAAGGAAGAACTGCTTGATGTCAGATTAAAATAAAATCAAACATTGCTCACCTACACATTGTACTCACTGCTTCATGAATATCACACTACAGAATTACAAAACTATGCAAACATCATAAAGGTTTTTCCACATTTGTCTCTTTACAGCAACAAACGTTTCATTTTATCAGAGTTTTATGTGATGGACATTCAGAGCTTCCAGACACACCAGCTTTGGGCATCTGGACTGCAAGTTTGACCCATTTCTCTGAATAGCACCAGTCTCATCACAGGTTGTATATTGAATTTAGGTCTGGACTTTGACTAGGCCATTCAAACACTAGAATATGCTTTGATTTGAACTATGCCATGCTCGCTCCAGCTGTTGTCCTGCTGGAAGGTAAAATCTGATCCCAGTTTAAAGTCTTGCAGGTTTTCTTCTAAGAATGTATTTAGCTCCATGCTCTAGTGGAGCCCCCATGCATGATGCTGCCACCACCTTGTTTCCCTGTGAGGATGGAGTGAAAATGTAATTGTTCTCACTTTCAGACATAACAACTTGATCCTCATGTTTGCTGAGTTTCTCTGGTTTGTAGCAAACTGAAAAGAGAACGTCTTGTGTCTTTTCCTCTCTGTGATTCTTCCATACAAGCTGGGTTTGTGGAGTGAGTAGATAATAATTCTCCCATCTGAGCTGCAGATCTCTGCAGCTCCTCCGAAGGCCTCCACACAGCAGCTGGATTTATACTGAGATTAAATTTCAGAGGATGAGCTCACATTTTGAGTCAATTAGATTTTATCTGCAGGTATCATAGCACACATGCATGCCACACTATTCTGATATTTAAATCATCTCAAAAACCATAAATTATTTGATTTTCATTTCCATTATGTGTTCCAATAAAATGCACACAGGTTTCTGGTTAAATGAAGAAACAGTGTGAATTACTGAGCGAATGGGATGCCATACTGATCTACTGGATGATAAATGTATACAAATGTTTGTGTTGATAAACATTTCAGCCAGATTTCTGATATACGACAGTTAATATGAGTCAGGAATTAACATGGAAACATTCAAACTCATATTTTCCTATTTTAAATAGGATGAAATAATAAACTGTCTTCACAAATGAAGATGAAAATGCATAGAAGATGATCTTTATACATCTCTTAATTCATATTAATGAGGTTTATTGTACATGTCTGCACCTAATATTAAGATCATAAGACTGATTTATGATATAACACACACATCCTGTTAATAGCAAACCTAAACGATGTATCTGATTACTTGATTTATCTTGTTTTAGAGATGTCAGTGTTTTGGCCAGTCATTAGCTCATATTATCTCTCATTCTGCCAGTTTCTGAAAGTATTCAATTAAAACCCTGATATTTATTCTCCTTTTGTCGTTTCTGTTGATTTCAATGTAAACATCCTGTCAGGCAGGCTGGATAATCACGAAACAGAAAAAAGCTGCTTCTCTCCTTCCTGCCCGTCCTGTGATTCAGAGCAGCACAGCCGCTCTGAAAATGGAGGGCCTTGTCTTTGCCTCCTTTATTAATGTCAAAAATGTGGAGAGAAAACGGGCTGCGTGCTGCAACACAGAGAGAGCAGGATTATGGATTCACACGCAGGCACTCTCACCTGGGCACACACACGCTCACACACATTGCTTATGTATACAAATGTTACACGTCACAGCGCAGATGTGTACGAGGACTCGCTCTTACCCATACGGGCCTAATCCTCATCATTTACCAAATCCAAAGGGCTGAAATAGGCAGATGCAGCATCGCTAATTCAGAGTTAAAGCACATACAAGAAGAGCAAAGTCCGTATTAGTGCTTTCCTTCAACCATGCTGCTCCATATCAGAGGGAATGCGTCAGCTCTACCATGGTTAACACTCAATAAAACATCAAAAGGGATGAAGCTCAGAGGTCTGGACAAATACACACACCCACACACACCAGATCCAGAGTCTTTTCCTTCTCACACACGTACATACACTCCTGTGTGCATATTGAACAGCTGCGTGGTGTGGGTGAAATGAACAGGCAGAACAGATAACTGGTTTGCATCCCTTTCAAGGGAAAGCAAAGAGACTATGTCAACTGAATGCTAAATTTCAATTTCAATGGAGCGTTTGTGTGCCGAAGCTTCTTGCAATCAAGCCACATATCCACTGGAACAATTGGCAATCTGGAAGCCAGGATGGACGAGTCGATGACAGGTACACAGGGGCTGTCATCAACTTCCCATCAGGCCCCACTTCCCCCCAGTGGATGATTTGAAAGAGGAGAAAGACTCCTTTTGAAATTTTTATATCCAGAGGCAAAGGCATTTAATGGTCACTGTTTTGCATGTTACATGAGGAGGTGGCATTATAAGCATGTGCCAATGCCAAACAGCAAGCTGTGACAGACAGCTCATTCATTATTCAGGGATTTTAAATATTTCAGGGGAGCGACAGGAAGCTCATGAAATAAATATTTCAAACACTGCGTTACAAAAGGAGGTAGCCTTACACTTGTCTCATATTGATTAAGAGGGCAGTGGATTTGCTCCTCATGAAAAGAACATGTAGGCATGGAGACAGCCTCCTGAAAGGCTCTTATTTCATTTAGAAACTGAGGAATGTTTTTAAAAAACCATTAAAGACTCAAATGAACATTAAAAAAGAAGCTGAGGAATGTTTTTGTAAGAGAAATGGACTGCTGAAGCAGGAGGGTGAAGGTATAATGTAGGGCGTCGGAGATAGTGCAACGCTGGACACAATCGGCTCTCTGTCCACAGCGATAAAAAGAACAAGGCATCCTTTAAAATGCAGCCACTCACTGAAAAGTAGCTGCTGCCCAAAACTAATTCTCCTCACGCAAATTCAAGACATCGCAAAAAGCCGGGAGAACACAACTGCCGCAATTATGCCCCCCTCCTCTGCTCCCCTCCAGCAGCAGCAGCAGCCTCCCCTGGTGATACGATGTGGCACCGGAGGTGGGAATGAATCGCTTCATAGACAGGCATCTCCCTTCTCAGCAAACATGCACAAGTATGCAGATAGACACAGATACATTCTTCTCTGCAGAGGGGAGTAGCCTGCCAGCAGCCATCAGAAAAAGCAATCATGTTCTCTGTGAGACATGCAGGGAGGCTGCATGGAGGAGATGGAGATCCTAAGTTTGAAGCTTCAGCAAAACTGATCAGAAACCAGAAGAGATACTCTCCTTCTCATGGGGCTGATTTAGTCATCCAGAGCTTATGATTTCTGTAATTTAAGTCATAAATGATGATATGATATTTACTTACCTTCCAATATTATCCAAACTCCAATAGTCCAAGATAAGCCGTCGGAAGCTCAGTGCTGCTCCACAGAAAAGGTGAAAATCCTCAGAGTCTCAGAATCAGAGCCACATTTAGAGCTTCTTCTGATCACAACTTACTTTTACTGGGAATCATGTCCTTCACTCAACCTGTGTATAATCCACTCCCTTTTACTTTCCTGGTTGGAGGCGATTTCCACTGTGATATTCCAGCCTGAAGTAATGTCATGTATTCTTCTGAAAGAATGGTGAAGGGAAAACTGAGCAGGAGGAAAACAGGAGAAACTAGCAGCTCCAGTGCAGCGAATCCAGCCGGTCCTCTGTTCAGCAGCTCTTCTCCTGCCTTCAGAGGGAAATTCAGCATCTGCTCTTCATCCCCACATCAAGAGGAGGGTGTCCCCCCTCCTCTCTTTTAAGGATGGAAACTTTCACGCACCTCCACTAAAGCTGTGACATGTGACAGTGGATGCCAGTGAGCCTGGATTATGTCTTCTTTTACATAGTATCCTCCCTCATCAGTGGATTTGATCCTTTCTTTCTCTCCAGTTTGTGTTTTCTGCGGCTCGCTCCTCTGCGATGGATGCTGAGGAAGCGGCGGAATGAGACGAGCTGCTCGTTCTCCCGCTGTGGGGCTCTTTCTCTCTCCCTCTCTTTCCTTCACCCTCCCTCCTTCCTACATGCTCCCTCCCTGCTTCACACTACACCTCCCCACCTCTCCTTCCCTCTGCACACACACTCTCACACACACAGATATGCACTTCTCTTGCTCTGGCTCTTGACAATTACTGCTGTGCCATTTCCAGCCATGTCAGACAGAAAGGTTCACCGCCCATGCTCCTTAGAGAAACAAATAAGGTTTGATAAATATGTAAAATCAAACAGATATGAAGAGAAGGAGCAACAGCATCGAGCAGAGAGGCAATCGAATCTCCCTTCTTCATCCTCCTAACCTGATTGCTAAATATCCCTGGGGCTGATGCTGCTCTGCATCTCATCTCTTTGTCATAACTTCTCTGTTTAGAGGAGTCGGCTTGATGCTGGCCAACTGTCAAGAGTGACTGAAGAGGAGGACGAAAATAGCAAGCAGGAGCAACACACTGCATGGAAACAAGGACAATGCATGTGCAGTAGCAGGTGCAAAGTTATATAATTAGCTGCTTCAGAAGAGTAAGCTGTAGCCGCTGCATGTGCATACTCAGTAATCAGCTGACAACCTGCAGCACGCCGCCATAAATAATGTAAACAAAAAGAACCTGTAACATGAAAGTCTCCCACTGAACCTGAATCTCACATATGGTCCTGCAGAAACCCGCAAGGCCATTACTGGCATAAACCATTTGTTTTGTACTTAAAGTGCATGACAGTGAAAGATTCTGCTCTCACTACACACCTACTGCGAATAAGTAATGATACTAAAGCAAAGCAATTATTTTGCTAAACTTGTGCTTCCCAGTAAGTCTGAGAGTTTGTTTTGTGTGCTGTGTGACCCCAGACACGTTCATCCATTTATATGAAATGCAGAATAACAATTTCACCTCTCAGCTATGCATAACGCAGGAAGCACAGGAAGTACATGTTAGGATGTTTAGTTTTCCAGTTGTTTTGATGAAGCCACTCTGATGCCATGAAGCCGAGGAAACGTTTCAGGACTAAATGTTGAACTGCTGACTCCTTCAAGATGGTTAACTTTGTTCCCCCAATATTTTGCCTACTGATTTCTTGGCTACTGCATGCTTTAGTTAGAAAGTACGTTTTTTTATGTCATCACTATAATCAAGATGGAAATATAACATTTAATATTAAAATATCACATCAAAAGTATGTTGAATACCTGCTGTAAGGTTGTTAGGAGCTCTGCCTGCACCGTGTCCTTCTCAGTACTTCAGCCAGCAGAAAAGTGTTCAGATGGGGTTAATCTGATGGGTTAATCAGTTTGTTGAAGCATCAGCATCAAATGTATAATAAATTGACAGCAGTCTTATTTTCCAGGATCATCATGTCTTCCTGTGCTGTGAAAATGAAATAGTGTGAGTTGAATATTAAGCTCAAATTGTGGAGCGATTATGTTCTGTTTCCATGTTCTGCTAGTAAACTAACAGGAGAAAAAGCCAGACCTTCTAATTGGTGGATTTCACCAATGCTATTTTTACCGCTGCCAGATGGCACAGTGTGGCTGACAATGTCTGTGAGTCAACTTAAAAATGTGACAAATGTTCTAAAACTGGAGGCAGCTTTCAGTAAATGCATGTATCTTTACAGAAATATAGCTTTCTTTGACCAGACTCTGAAACGCGGTGGAGCTCATCCCCTGGCTGGGGCAACGCCGCCAACTCTCCTGAATATCAATAATCATGTGGCTCATCTCCCAAAACCATCAGCCAACAACTACAAGGGCGTTCCTAAAAATGAAGAATGGAGCATTTCACTAATAATAAATGATTTATTTTGTTTTTATATCATAATAGTGGTGCCTTATTAAATTAGATAGATTTATCAACCACATGTTCATAAATTATGCATTTTAAAACATTTTTCAACTTACATTGCAGTTTATGTGGTAGATGATCTCAGAGTAGAGCATAATTGTGAAGAGGAAGGCTGATGATCAGACATGATTTGGAAAATATTTTGCAAATATTCAGGATGTTGGTTTGCATTTGTATTCGCTTTAATGTAACCTCCATCAATAAAAGCCAAACCAAGCAGCTCCTTCAAAAATCAACTAACTAGTAAAACATGTCCTGATAAATCTTTTCATTATGGAACGGTTTCGATCAAAGCAGATTCATGTGTTAGAGTGGCCTAGTCAAAGTCCAGAATTAAACCCATCTGAGAATTTGTGGCAAGACTTGAAAACTGATTTGCATTGTTTGGAGTGCTAAAATAAAAATCTAAAAAATATACAAGAATTTCCTGAATTTGTGGCTGTAGGGGAACTAAACATGGAGAATAGTTTTGCAGGGAACCTGAAAAACTTCTAAGACTCTGATCGTTACGGATCTACGGTGCGTTTCATTGAGTTTCTGAGCTCTGGCATCGCTCTTGTTGTCTGACGCTGACGGTTCTGATGCAGCTAAGTGGGAATTTAAAAGCCGTTTAGCTTAGCATGCTGAAACTCTTCCTGCAACAAAGCTGAGACGTTTACTGTGACTCAGCTCAGACGTTTTTACTATATCCTGTCAAACTTTATTAAGCGCTTCTGAATATTAACCACCTTTACCTGCTTATGATCTTGGTGCACACAGTCTAAATTTTCCAATCTTAGTGAGACATTTCATGCCCCCTGTCTAAATATTTCATCAAGTAACTGTTTATATAGGAGATGAAGACCAAATTTATCTCCTTTAACAGTTGAATGTAAGTGAAGGTGACATTATTTCCATCCCAGTGAGGAGGGAAACACACTGTTACATCTTTATTGGCTCCAGGAAGACGTCTGTGTGAACTTAATTATGACTCATTTGTATCCGTTGTGCAAGTGTTGTGTTCAGATCAACACTTTGCTTTGTTTGCCTCTCAGGCCTCGCTGCTTCTACTGAACGGGGCGTTTCCAGGATCTGGACCCATTTCAGAACCAAATGTTTTCTGATACTTTTAGCCTTGAGAAAAATGAAATGGCTCATCTCCACCCCATTGATCAACAGCAAATCTACAGTCAGACATGTTAAGGGAGAACTAATTGGGGGCGGGGAGCATATCTCATTAAGCCTCATTAAACCTCATTAGGATAAAGAGGATAAAGATCAGAAAAAACTCCAGAACATTCCCTGGATTCAGAGGAAGTTGCGTCTGCCCAGCAGAATGATAATAAATATGCAGCCTGAGCGGTTCTGTGGCAGACGACTGCTTGGGTAGAAGAGTTTCTACAAAACAGAAACTAAAATATTTAGTTGTAAAAGCAGAAATACATGTATTTACATAGCATGCTTGTAATAACTGTACTTTAATATGATTCAACCTTCAGTAAAATTCTGATTGTGATGTCCAGAGAAAACACACCTGAGGTTATCGGAGCAGTTAAAGAATACAAGAGAAAACTAAATGAATGGATTCCTGTAAAACTGAATGTTTCTTTTTAAAGCAAATTTATGAAAAGTGAATTGAAAAATATCAAAATGAATTTCTCCCTGGCCTTGTAAAAACAACCCTTTGTTCGATTCTCTTTCCTATTGCTTGCTGGAGTCTGTTGAAGTTTGAAATGCTTGAACGTGATTTTACCCAATCACTAACTTTTGACTGTGACGTCTGAAACGCACCATCTGGACCGAAAAGGAAGACCTGCTGCTCTGTAGACAACCCCATGGGAGTAGGGCCACAGCATCTTTATCAGCAATAATGTGACAAACGTTCCTCTGACCCGACTTGAAATGCTCAGTGTTTGAAAGCGTCGTCAGCATGAACCAAAGGCTTCGTTCATTTCCTCTGCTGCCATTTCAAAACTACAACCTTAAGCAGACAACGATTCTAAAACATCGCAGAAACTCATGTCATCGATCACGTCTTCTGTTCACTGATTGGGCCAGATGAAATCCATCCAGAGAAATCAAGCTCAATAAGAGAAATGCCAAAAGAAGCACAGAAAGTAGATGAGAATCAAGGGGAAATGTGTGAGTTATTAGAGGCTGGATATAAATGTGTGTCATACTTTTATCTCTTCCTGGAAACAATGCTGAAAACCATGCATCACTGTCATTTCTCCTCATACTTTGTGCTGCTCTTTCAAATATCATCCCAATAAATATCAGTAAAGTTTTCCATTCTTAGTGTGACAAAGGCATTTATTCAATGATTGTTGACAAAACGTAAGATGGAAGCCAACTTAAAGCTGGTTCTCACTACTTTCTTTACAACATAAACTACATGGCTGTTTTTTAAAAGCAGCTAAGATTGCACAATTAGCTCCGTTTGTCTTTCATGTGGTAGAGAAAGGGAGTGACTAATCACTTCAGAAACACTGTTATGCCTGTCCCACATATCCTCCTACACAGATGCACATCACTGATCAGACTGAACACACACCTGCTGTTGTCTCTCTGAACTGTGTGAAAAGATGCACATTATGTTTCAAGTCTTCAGAGAAAACAATTACTTTAGCCTTCATTTTTATTTTCAAGGTTTTTCTTTTTAATTCCTTGGCTGCCGTTACATCTACTTACTGAGTTCTCAACCATTCTAGATATTTAAGGTCTAGTGTTCATTACTTCAAGGTTATATCTTGATTTACAGATCATCGTTTAATTTGCTGTTGTGATAAATCAAATGCATCAGATACGAGTTATAAAAACACACACACGTCAAACGGTACAATCAAAAATATGTCTTAAATTTCCTATGATCCACTTTGCAAAGTTAGAATAAAATGTAAATCAAACATGAGAAAAAAACAAACATTTCCTGGACATTGCTAAAAAATCAAAGTAAAAAAAGTGTCAAAAACTCTTTTTGTAGTAAATACAAAACATCTCACAGGTGTTTGGATTGGCTTGCTACAACCAGCTGAGACAGAAACCCACTAAGATACGTGACCTTGTGGCAAGCAGTTCTGTACCTCAGCAGTCTGGTAAAACACACATCCTCAACTCTAACTGACATCCATAAAACATGTGGAAAAGGCCTAACATGAAACATGTCACACCTGAAACCTGCCATCACAAACTAAACATGGTGATTTTGATTAACTCCATGTGAAATCATGTTGAATCAGATGTCAAATACAAACATCATGAGACATAATGTGAAAGGTTCATTAAATAAGAATAAAATAATGGCAGATTTGTTAAAGGTTGCTTTAAGTAGAGTAAAAAACCAGGAGCAACATTTTTCTTTTCTGCTACATCTTTGCATCTGAAATGCAAAGGTCAGAAAACGCATGTGTAGGCGGCTAAACATGACTACAAGGTATGTAGCAGTGAGTCATGATGATACTCTGCATCCTCACACTAGAACGGATTCAACGGAAATATGTTAGGAATATAAAGAGCCAACTATCCATCTGCAACAGAAGCAATGACAATCTGATCTATTTTTACTTTAATATTTAAATGATTCTCTAAAAATATGGTTTGCATAATGCATTTATGATATAGGTCATACGTTTTTCCTTGGTTTTAAAGGCTATGGATGCACGACAATATAAGTAATGGTAGAATCAGAAATTTGTAACCTGCATGAATATCAAGCTAATTTGGGCTTTTTATAATTCACTTAACTTGTTATTTTTCCTGGAAGTTGCAGTGTTAAAACAAATAACTTCACTGACTGAAAAATGGGAACTGAACTGATTCTAGTTTGGTTTTGGTTCTCTCTGATTGGCTTTCATGCAACAGACCAATTTCTTTGGGATAGTCAAATTCCAACAGGGTTGAGATCGGGCCGTTGTGCTATTTCATCACAAATCCAGTTTTGATGTTCGTTTGGAATCATTGTACTGGTGGGAAACCAGTGCAGCGTGGGCTTGAACCAACTGAGCCAAACTGTACCTTCAGAAGAAAGCAAATTGGTTACAAACCTTAAGGACAACATAAAGGTTCAATCCTTTGTAAACCTGGAGATGCTGGATCTCCAGCCTGAACAGAAAGAGAAAAGCAAATTCTCCATCAACACGTTCCAAGAGAACGCCAGCTGAAACAGAACCACCTCATAAAATGAGCTGCAGCATGTCAGGCTTGTTTCCACCAGAACAAATCACATGTAACGTCTCCTGGAGAAACGTTTTGATTCTCAGAGGAGACAAAGATTATTATTTGGTCACAATGAAACAAACATAGCGGCTAAGAGAGGCTTTCAGTCCTAAAACCATCATAAAAGCTGAAAAAGATGGTGGTGGTACCTTGATGCTGAAGGTCTGTTCAGCTGAAAATGATTTGGCTTTAAAAGCTGAACAGGAAACCAACCAGTTTAGAACGGCTCTCCCATTGGACCCTTTTCTAATAATAATAAACATTTCCAATCTACAGGTAGAATTAAACCAGAAGCTTGTTAATATAGATTACTTAGACTCAAACATGGCACCGATTAATGGAAAACCCATTTTCTCTGAACACTTCAGCCAAAATACGACCCATTAAGTCAGTAGTTGCTGCTCTTTAGAAATCGCTTTGTGCGTGTTGTTCTTTTTTCCTTTGACTTTTACAGATCTCATAGTTTATTTTCCATATAACATGCCTATTAGATTCTTTTGTTAAGGTCTCCCAACAAAAATTATGAATCATGTTGCTATGATTTAAGGGTTCCTCACCTTTAAACTGCAAAATGACAGACCATACAGAACAGAATAAGGTGCTTAATGCAGCAAAGGAGAGGATCTGAGGAGCAGATTACACGCCGCTGCTGCAATTAGAAATGACTCAGAGTTCAACTGTAATTCTACATCTACAGCATTAAATGGTTCCAGATTTAAGACGTAAAAGTTATTTCTTAAGAAATTCTGATTTTCAGTCAGTGAAAATCTAATTATAGATCATAAACAGTGCAGTCAATCTCTCTCAAGTCTTTGCACTAAACATTTCAGAGTTACTGTTTGCTGTAAATCACAACACAGAATCCATGCAGACATTCAATGCATTACTCAATTCTGGTTATTTCCACTCAGGCCAGCTCTCTAAAATATGCAGGTTTTGGGGGATAATGTAATTTTCATAAATAAAATGCTGCAGAAGCATCTGGTACACATATTTATAAAACTGGATTCGGTGCAGCCGGCGGTGGAAACACGTCTGGTAATCTGTTAATGTGTTAAAGCGCTAATGCATCAACAGTGGAGATACTTTTTGCTAACTTTTAAAACATTTAGATAATTAAATTTTTCTGGATAAATTCTAAAGAGTGAATTTACTTGGCTGCTTTATAAGCTTTCAGTTGAATACATTTCTGGTTATGGTAAGAAGAATATTCATGCTCTTATTTTGAAATGGCTTAAGATGCTATGCAGCAGTTCCGTTTCCTGTCCTGACATTTCCTCCCTCTTCCTCTTTTTGCCAAAAATGTTACTTTAAATAAGAAACATACAAGAAAAAAT
This sequence comes from Poecilia mexicana, assembly GCF_051168715.1. Classification (NCBI taxonomy): domain Eukaryota; kingdom Metazoa; phylum Chordata; class Actinopteri; order Cyprinodontiformes; family Poeciliidae; genus Poecilia; species Poecilia mexicana. The sequence continues at coordinate 5,115,121 of NW_028263379.1, forward strand.
GAAACATACAAAGTAGAGAACAAGAAAGAAACATAAACACAAAATCTAAGAGCATCATAGAACAAAGGTATGTTTATAAAGTACAAATACATCAAGCAGTATTCAGAATACATGGAATACTTTAATGAATACAAACTAT
>NW_028263379.1:8802759-8812759 GCF_051168715.1 Poecilia mexicana
CTCACACGGGGCATGTGTTTTGATTAATCCAAGAATTTTAATAATAATTTTCTTCTTAAATCCATGCAAACTCAACAGTTTGTAAGGTAGGATTGCTCAGCAGGTAAATGCACGGTGCTGGTAATGCTGAGGTCATTGGTTCAAGCCCCATACTGGTCAACTCATGTCTAACATCTTTCAGACAATAAACACTTCAAAATACATAAGGGTTCAAAAATAAAATCAACACTTCAAAATAAACAAGGGTTCAAAAACAAAATCAACACTTCAAAATTAAAAATGCTTTAAAAATAAAATCAATGGTAACTGTTTTCTCTGTCCATAAACTAAGCCTGGGGTCAGAAAATGTATTGAAGCCATTTTGCCTTTGGTTGAAATGGCGCATTAAATTCACGTCTCCTTTACAGACCAGAGAAAACTAAAGAGAATGCAACATTGTGTTAATCTCCATTTGAGGAGCCGGCGGTTTATCTGGAGCCTTGGTGAACTTTACCCAGGAGAGCGGCGTTCTGGAGGAGCGCTGCAGACGTAACATCTGTCCATTTCGGAGAAGCAAAACCACGCAAAAAAAACCCAACAAAGAATCCAGGTAAAAGCGCAACCCGGACCGCACAGGGTAAAACACTCACAGACAGAGCTCAGGTGATCTGTTTGGATCACACAGATCCATCTGACTGATGAATTAGCGCAGATTTTTCTGCTGATTGGGGACCAGGAGGAAGTGCATTCAGATCCCAGCTGATGAAGTGATGGTACTTTAAGTGAAGTCGATTAATTTAATTTATTAAAAGTTATTGGTGTGGTTTTGGTAACTGCGAGAAAAATGTAGACCAGTCAGTCGTGGTCCGACACAAAGGATCTCCATGTCCCTAGATGGGCTAGTGGCGCAATGGACAACGTGTCTGACTATGGATCAGAAGATTCTAGGTTTGACTCCTGGCTAGCTCGAGCAGCTTTCCTTTTGTCGCCCGAGCAGAGTCCTCGGTTTCATCTCTGTCCCAAGCCCTTGAGGGGAGCGCCGATTGACGCCCCCTCTCGCGTGCCAAGGAAACAATGGAGGAGCAGAGGTTGCACTAATAGTCATCATTTATGTGACTCAGATCTTTGGAACAGCTCAGAAGGATGTCGGAAGGATTCAATTGTAAACAGTGTTTTGATGCAGCTCAGAAGAAGGAGTAGGGTTTGTGTTTCTTGACAAAAGAGAACAGACAAGAGATGGGCAGGTCATTCAGACACATTGGATGTATTGTGAAAAGGTCTGCGTAGCAGAGGATGGTTTCGATCCATCGACCTCTGGGTTATGGGCCCAGCACGCTTCCGCTGCGCCACTCTGCTTTCAACCCTCATGCCGTGACCCGGATTCGAACCGGGGTTGCTGCGGCCACAACGCAGAGTACTAACCACTATACGATCACGGCTTCTTGCTTGAAAGTGTCTTTCGTCAGCCACTCCTAACGAACCTTTCCTCTGAAGATTTTGAGAAAAGAAAAATGGAATCCTTCGAGCCGGAGTTGAACCAGCGACCTAAGGATGTCCAGCGTTGTACCCTACAGTCCTCCGCTCTACCAACTGAGCTATCGAAGGTCGCATGGCACGGTGGCAAGAAGCGGAAACATGCTGCTACACAGCTGCCTTCGAAAGCACAGGTGTCTCTTAGGTAGACTGGTTGCGGAGCCTCGTTGGCGCAGTAGGCAGCGCGTCAGTCTCATAATCTGAAGGTCGTGAGTTCAACCCTCACACGGGGCATGTGTTTTGATTAATCCAAGAATTTTAATAATAATTTTCTTCTTAAATCCATGCAAACTCAACAGTTTGTAAGGTAGGATTGCTCAGCAGGTAAATGCACGGTGCTGGTAATGCTGAGGTCATTGGTTCAAGCCCCATACTGGTCAACTCATGTCTAACATCTTTCAGACAATAAACACTTCAAAATACATAAGGGTTCAAAAATAAAATCAACACTTCAAAATAAACAAGGGTTCAAAAACAAAATCAACACTTCAAAATTAAAAATGCTTTAAAAATAAAATCAATGGTAACTGTTTTCTCTGTCCATAAACTAAGCCTGGGGTCAGAAAATGTATTGAAGCCATTTTGCCTTTGGTTGAAATGGCGCATTAAATTCACGTCTCCTTTACAGACCAGAGAAAACTAAAGAGAATGCAACATTGTGTTAATCTCCATTTGAGGAGCCGGCGGTTTATCTGGAGCCTTGGTGAACTTTACCCAGGAGAGCGGCGTTCTGGAGGAGCGCTGCAGACGTAACATCTGTCCATTTCGGAGAAGCAAAACCACGCAAAAAAAACCCCAACAAAGAATCCAGGTAAAAGCGCAACCCGGACCGCACAGGGTAAAACACTCACAGACAGAGCTCAGGTGATCTGTTTGGATCACACAGATCCATCTGACTGATGAATTAGCGCAGATTTTTCTGCTGATTGGGGACCAGGAGGAAGTGCATTCAGATCCCAGCTGATGAAGTGATGGTACTTTAAGTGAAGTCGATTAATTTAATTTATTAAAAGTTATTGGTGTGGTTTTGGTAACTGCGAGAAAAATGTAGACCAGTCAGTCGTGGTCCGACACAAAGGATCTCCATGTCCCTAGATGGGCTAGTGGCGCAATGGACAACGCGTCTGACTACGGATCAGAAGATTCTAGGTTTGACTCCTGGCTAGCTCGAGCAGCTTTCCTTTTGTCGCCCGAGCAGAGTCCTCGGTTTCATCTCTGTCCCAAGCCCTTGAGGGGAGCGCCGATTGACGCCCCCTCTCGCGTGCCAAGGAAACAATGGAGGAGCAGAGGTTGCACTAATAGTCATCATTTATGTGACTCAGATCTTTGGAACAGCTCAGAAGGATGTCGGAAGGATTCAATTGTAAACAGTATTTTGATGCAGCTCAGAAGAAGGAGTAGGGTTTGTGTTTCTTGACAAAAGAGAACAGACAAGAGATGGGCAGGTCATTCAGACACATTGGATGTATTGTGAAAAGGTCTGCGTAGCAGAGGATGGTTTCGATCCATCGACCTCTGGGTTATGGGCCCAGCACGCTTCCGCTGCGCCACTCTGCTTTCAACCCTCATGCCGTGACCCGGATTCGAACCGGGGTTGCTGCGGCCACAACGCAGAGTACTAACCACTATACGATCACGGCTTCTTGCTTGAAAGTGTCTTTCGTCAGCCACTCCTAACGAACCTTTCCTCTGAAGATTTTGAGAAAAGAAAAACGGAATCCTTTGAGCCGGAGTTGAACCAGCGACCTAAGGATGTCCAGCGTTGTACCCTACAGTCCTCCGCTCTACCAACTGAGCTATCGAAGGTCGCATGGCATGGTGGCAAGAAGCGGAAACATGCTGCTACACAGCTGCCTTCGAAAGCACAGGTGTCTCTTAGGTAGACTGGTTGCGGAGCCTCGTTGGCGCAGTAGGCAGCGCGTCAGTCTCATAATCTGAAGGTCGTGAGTTCAACCCTCACACGGGGCATGTGTTTTGATTAATCCAAGAATTTTAATAATAATTTTCTTCTTAAATCCATGCAAACTCAACAGTTTGTAAGGTAGGATTGCTCAGCAGGTAAATGCACGGTGCTGGTAATGCTGAGGTCATTGGTTCAAGCCCCATACTGGTCAACTCATGTCTAACATCTTTCAGACAATAAACACTTCAAAATACATAAGGGTTCAAAAATAAAATCAACACTTCAAAATACATAAGGGTTCAAAAATAAAATCAACACTTCAAAATAAATAAGGGTTCAAAAATAAAATCATCACTTCAAAATAAACAAGGGTTCAAAAACAAAATCAACACTTCAAAATTAAAAATGCTTTAAAAATAAAATCAATGGTAACTGTTTTCTCTGTCCATAAACTAAGCCTGGGGTCAGAAAATGTATTGAAGCCATTTTGCCTTTGGTTGAAGTGGCGCATTAAATTCACGTCTCCATTACAGACCAGAGAAAACTAAAGAGAATGCAACATTGTGTTAATCTCCATTTGAGGAGCCGGCGGTTTATCTGGAGCCTTGGTGAACTTTACCCAGGAGAGCGGCGTTCTGGAGGAGCGCTGCAGACGTAACATCTGTCCATTTCGGAGAAGCAAAACCACGCAAAAAAAAACCAACAAAGAATCCAGGTAAAAGCGCAACCCGGACCGCACAGGGTAAAACACTCACAGACAGAGCTCAGGTGATCTGTTTGGATCACACAGATCCATCTGACTGATGAATTAGCGCAGATTTTTCTGCTGATTGGGGACCAGGAGGAAGTGCATTCAGATCCCAGCGGATGAAGTGATGGTACTTTAAGTGAAGTCGATTAATTTAATTTATTAAAAGTTATTGGTGTGGTTTTGGTAACTGCGAGAAAAATGTAGACCAGTCAGTCGTGGTCCGACACAAAGGATCTCCATGTCCCTAGATGGGCTAGTGGCGCAATGGACAACGCGTCTGACTACGGATCAGAAGATTCTAGGTTTGACTCCTGGCTAGCTCAAGCAGCTTTCCTTTTGTCGCCCGAGCAGAGTCCTCGGTTTCATCTCTGTCCCAAGCCCTTGAGGGGAGCGCCGATTGACGCCCCCTCTCGCGTGCCAAGGAAACAATGGAGGAGCAGAGGTTGCACTAATAGTCATCATTTATGTGACTCAGATCTTTGGAACAGCTCAGAAGGATGTCGGAAGGATTCAATTGTAAACAGTGTTTTGATGCAGCTCAGAAGAAGGAGTAGGGTTTGTGTTTCTTGACAAAAGAGAACAGACAAGAGATGGGCAGGTCATTCAGACACATTGGATGTATTGTGAAAAGGTCTGCGTAGCAGAGGATGGTTTTGATCCATCGACCTCTGGGTTATGGGCCCAGCACGCTTCCGCTGTGCCACTCTGCTTTCAACCCTCATGCCGTGACCCGGATTCGAACCGGGGTTGCTGCGGCCACAACGCAGAGTACTAACCACTATACGATCACGGCTTCTTGCTTGAAAGTGTCTTTCGTCAGCCACTCCTAACGAACCTTTCCTCTGAAGATTTTGAGAAAAGAAAAACGGAATCCTTCGAGCCGGAGTTGAACCAGCGACCTAAGGATGTCCAGCGTTGTACCCTACAGTCCTCCGCTCTACCAACTGAGCTATCGAAGGTCGCATGGCACGGTGGCAAGAAGCGGAAACATGCTGCTACACAGCTGCCTTCGAAAGCACAGGTGTCTCTTAGGTAGACTGGTTGCGGAGCCTCGTTGGCGCAGTAGGCAGCGCGTCAGTCTCATAATCTGAAGGTCGTGAGTTCAACCCTCACACGGGGCATGTGTTTTGATTAATCCAAGAATTTTAATAATAATTTTCTTCTTAAATCCATGCAAACTCAACAGTTTGTAAGGTAGGATTGCTCAGCAGGTAAATGCACGGTGCTGGTAATGCTGAGGTCATTGGTTCAAGCCCCATACTGGTCAACTCCTGTCTAACATCTTTCAGACAATAAACACTTCAAAATACATAAGGGTTCAAAAATAAAATCAACACTTCAAAATAAACAAGGGTTCAAAAACAAAATCAACACTTCAAAATTAAAAATGCTTTAAAAATAAAATCAATGGTAACTGTTTTCTCTGTCCATAAACTAAGCCTGGGGTCAGAAAATGTATTGAAGCCATTTTGCCTTTGGTTGAAATGGCGCATTAAATTCACGTCTCCTTTACAGACCAGAGAAAACTAAAGAGAATGCAACATTGTGTTAATCTCCATTTGAGGAGCCGGCGGTTTATCTGGAGCCTTGGTGAACTTTACCCAGGAGAGCGGCGTTCTGGAGGAGCGCTGCAGACGTAACATCTGTCCATTTCGGAGAAGCAAAACCACGCAAAAAAAACCCAACAAAGAATCCAGGTAAAAGCGCAACCCGGACCGCACAGGGTAAAACACTCACAGACAGAGCTCAGGTGATCTGTTTGGATCACACAGATCCATCTGACTGATGAATTAGCGCAGATTTTTCTGCTGATTGGGGACCAGGAGGAAGTGCATTCAGATCCCAGCTGATGAAGTGATGGTACTTTAAGTGAAGTCGATTAATTTAATTTATTAAAAGTTATTGGTGTGGTTTTGGTAACTGCGAGAAAAATGTAGACCAGTCAGTCGTGGTCCGACACAAAGGATCTCCATGTCCCTAGATGGGCTAGTGGCGCAATGGACAACGTGTCTGACTATGGATCAGAAGATTCTAGGTTTGACTCCTGGCTAGCTCGAGCAGCTTTCCTTTTGTCGCCCGAGCAGAGTCCTCGGTTTCATCTCTGTCCCAAGCCCTTGAGGGGAGCGCCGATTGACGCCCCCTCTCGCGTGCCAAGGAAACAATGGAGGAGCAGAGGTTGCACTAATAGTCATCATTTATGTGACTCAGATCTTTGGAACAGCTCAGAAGGATGTCGGAAGGATTCAATTGTAAACAGTGTTTTGATGCAGCTCAGAAGAAGGAGTAGGGTTTGTGTTTCTTGACAAAAGAGAACAGACAAGAGATGGGCAGGTCATTCAGACACATTGGATGTATTGTGAAAAGGTCTGCGTAGCAGAGGATGGTTTCGATCCATCGACCTCTGGGTTATGGGCCCAGCACGCTTCCGCTGCGCCACTCTGCTTTCAACCCTCATGCCGTGACCCGGATTCGAACCGGGGTTGCTGCGGCCACAACGCAGAGTACTAACCACTATACGATCACGGCTTCTTGCTTGAAAGTGTCTTTCGTCAGCCACTCCTAACGAACCTTTCCTCTGAAGATTTTGAGAAAAGAAAAACAGAATCCTTCGAGCCGGAGTTGAACCAGCGACCTAAGGATGTCCAGCGTTGTACCCTACAGTCCTCCGCTCTACCAACTGAGCTATCGAAGGTCGCATGGCACGGTGGCAAGAAGCGGAAACATGCTGCTACACAGCTGCCTTCGAAAGCACAGGTGTCTCTTAGGTAGACTGGTTGCGGAGCCTCGTTGGCGCAGTAGGCAGCGCGTCAGTCTCATAATCTGAAGGTCATGAGTTCAACCCTCACACGGGGCATGTGTTTTGATTAATCCAAGAATTTTAATAATAATTTTCTTCTTAAATCCATGCAAACTCAACAGTTTGTAAGGTAGGATTGCTCAGCAGGTAAATGCACGGTGCTGGTAATGCTGAGGTCATTGGTTCAAGCCCCATACTGGTCAACTCATGTCTAACATCTTTCAGACAATAAACACTTCAAAATACATAAGGGTTCAAAAATAAAATCAACACTTCAAAATAAACAAGGGTTCAAAAACAAAATCAACACTTCAAAATTAAAAATGCTTTAAAAATAAAATCAATGGTAACTGTTTTCTCTGTCCATAAACTAAGCCTGGGGTCAGAAAATGTATTGAAGCCATTTTGCCTTTGGTTGAAATGGCGCATTAAATTCACGTCTCCTTTACAGACCAGAGAAAACTAAAGAGAATGCAACATTGTGTTAATCTCCATTTGAGGAGCCGGCGGTTTATCTGGAGCCTTGGTGAACTTTACCCAGGAGAGCGGCGTTCTGGAGGAGCGCTGCAGACGTAACATCTGTCCATTTCGGAGAAGCAAAACCACGCAAAAAAAAAACCCAACAAAGAATCCAGGTAAAAGCGCAACCCGGACCGCACAGGGTAAAACACTCACAGACAGAGCTCAGGTGATCTGTTTGGATCACACAGATCCATCTGACTGATGAATTAGCGCAGATTTTTCTGCTGATTGGGGACCAGGAGGAAGTGCATTCAGATCCCAGCTGATGAAGTGATGGTACTTTAAGTGAAGTCGATTAATTTAATTTATTAAAAGTTATTGGTGTGGTTTTGGTAACTGCGAGAAAAATGTAGACCAGTCAGTCGTGGTCCGACACAAAGGATCTCCATGTCCCTAGATGGGCTAGTGGCGCAATGGACAACGCGTCTGACTACGGATCAGAAGATTCTAGGTTTGACTCCTGGCTAGCTCGAGCAGCTTTCCTTTTGTCGCCCGAGCAGAGTCCTCGGTTTCATCTCTGTCCCAAGCCCTTGAGGGGAGCGCCGATTGACGCCCCCTCTCGCGTGCCAAGGAAACAATGGAGGAGCAGAGGTTGCACTAATAGTCATCATTTATGTGACTCAGATCTTTGGAACAGCTCAGAAGGATGTCGGAAGGATTCAATTGTAAACAGTGTTTTGATGCAGCTCAGAAGAAGGAGTAGGGTTTGTGTTTCTTGACAAAAGAGAACAGACAAGAGATGGGCAGGTCATTCAGACACATTGGATGTATTGTGAAAAGGTCTGCGTAGCAGAGGATGGTTTCGATCCATCGACCTCTGGGTTATGGGCCCAGCACGCTTCCGCTGCGCCACTCTGCTTTCAACCCTCATGCCGTGACCCGGATTCGAACCGGGGTTGCTGCGGCCACAACGCAGAGTACTAACCACTATACGATCACGGCTTCTTGCTTGAAAGTGTCTTTCGTCAGCCACTCCTAACGAACCTTTCCTCTGAAGATTTTGAGAAAAGAAAAACGGAATCCTTCGAGCCGGAGTTGAACCAGCGACCTAAGGATGTCCAGTGTTGTACCCTACAGTCCTCCGCTCTACCAACTGAGCTATCGAAGGTCGCATGGCACGGTGGCAAGAAGCGGAAACATGCTGCTACACAGCTGCCTTCGAAAGCACAGGTGTCTCTTAGGTAGACTGGTTGCGGAGCCTCGTTGGCGCAGTAGGCAGCGCGTCAGTCTCATAATCTGAAGGTCGTGAGTTCAACCCTCACACGGGGCATGTGTTTTGATTAATCCAAGAATTTTAATAATAATTTTCTTCTTAAATCCATGCAAACTCAACAGTTTGTAAGGTAGGATTGCTCAGCAGGTAAATGCACGGTGCTGGTAATGCTGAGGTCATTGGTTCAAGCCCCATACTGGTCAACTCATGTCTAACATCTTTCAGACAATAAACACTTCAAAATACATAAGGGTTCAAAAATAAAATCAACACTTCAAAATAAACAAGGGTTCAAAAACAAAATCAACACTTCAAAATTAAAAATGCTTTAAAAATAAAATCAATGGTAACTGTTTTCTCTGTCCATAAACTAAGCCTGGGGTCAGAAAATGTATTGAAGCCATTTTGCCTTTGGTTGAAATGGCGCATTAAATTCACGTCTCCTTTACAGACCAGAGAAAACTAAAGAGAATGCAACATTGTGTTAATCTCCATTTGAGGAGCCGGCGGTTTATCTGGAGCCTTGGTGAACTTTACCCAGGAGAGCGGCGTTCTGGAGGAGCGCTGCAGACGTAACATCTGTCCATTTCGGAGAAGCAAAACCACGCAAAAAAAAACCCAACAAAGAATCCAGGTAAAAGCGCAACCCGGACCGCACAGGGTAAAACACTCACAGACAGAGCTCAGGTGATCTGTTTGGATCACACAGATCCATCTGACTGATGAATTAGCGCAGATTTTTCTGCTGATTGGGGACCAGGAGGAAGTGCATTCAGATCCCAGCTGATGAAGTGATGGTACTTTAAGTGAAGTCGATTAATTTAATTTATTAAAAGTTATTGGTGTGGTTTTGGTAACTGCGAGAAAAATGTAGACCAGTCAGTCGTGGTCCGACACAAAGGATCTCCATGTCCCTAGATGGGCTAGTGGCGCAATGGACAACGCGTCTGACTACGGATCAGAAGATTCTAGGTTCGACTCCTGGCTAGCTCGAGCAGCTTTCCTTTTGTCGCCCGAGCAGAGTCCTCGGTTTCATCTCTGTCCCAAGCCCTTGAGGGGAGCGCCGATTGACGCCCCCTCTCGCGTGCCAAGGAAACAATGGAGGAGCAGAGGTTGCACTAATAGTCATCATTTATGTGACTCAGATCTTTGGAACAGCTCAGAAGGATGTCGGAAGGATTCAATTGTAAACAGTGTTTTGATGCAGCTCAGAAGAAGGAGTAGGGTTTGTGTTTCTTGACAAAAGAGAACAGACAAGAGATGGGCAGGTCATTCAGACACATTGGATGTATTGTGAAAAGG
>NW_028263379.1:8817759-8840259 GCF_051168715.1 Poecilia mexicana
GAGGAGCAGAGGTTGCACTAATAGTCATCATTTATGTGACTCAGATCTTTGGAACAGCTCAGAAGGATGTCGGAAGGATTCAATTGTAAACAGTGTTTTGATGCAGCTCAGAAGAAGGAGTAGGGTTTGTGTTTCTTGACAAAAGAGAACAGACAAGAGATGGGCAGGTCATTCAGACACATTGGATGTATTGTGAAAAGGTCTGCGTAGCAGAGGATGGTTTCGATCCATCGACCTCTGGGTTATGGGCCCAGCACGCTTCCGCTGCGCCACTCTGCTTTCAACCCTCATGCCGTGACCCGGATTTGAACCGGGGTTGCTGCGGCCACAACGCAGAGTACTAACCACTATACGATCACGGCTTCTTGCTTGAAAGTGTCTTTCGTCAGCCACTCCTAACGAACCTTTCCTCTGAAGATTTTGAGAAAAGAAAAACGGAATCCTTCGAGCCGGAGTTGAACCAGCGACCTAAGGATGTCCAGCGTTGTACCCTACAGTCCTCCGCTCTACCAACTGAGCTATCGAAGGTCGCATGGCACGGTGGCAAGAAGCGGAAACATGCTGCTACACAGCTGCCTTCGAAAGCACAGGTGTCTCTTAGGTAGACTGGTTGCGGAGCCTCGTTGGCGCAGTAGGCAGCGCGTCAGTCTCATAATCTGAAGGTCGTGAGTTCAACCCTCACACGGGGCATGTGTTTTGATTAATCCAAGAATTTTAATAATAATTTTCTTCTTAAATCCATGCAAACTCAACAGTTTGTAAGGTAGGATTGCTCAGCAGGTAAATGCACGGTGCTGGTAATGCTGAGGTCATTGGTTCAAGCCCCATACTGGTCAACTCATGTCTAACATCTTTCAGACAATAAACACTTCAAAATACATAAGGGTTCAAAAATAAAATCAACACTTCAAAATAAACAAGGGTTCAAAAACAAAATCAACACTTCAAAATTAAAAATGCTTTAAAAATAAAATCAATGGTAACTGTTTTCTCTGTCCATAAACTAAGCCTGGGGTCAGAAAATGTATTGAAGCCATTTTGCCTTTGGTTGAAATGGCGCATTAAATTCACGTCTCCTTTACAGACCAGAGAAAACTAAAGAGAATGCAACATTGTGTTAATCTCCATTTGAGGAGCCGGCGGTTTATCTGGAGCCTTGGTGAACTTTACCCAGGAGAGCGGCGTTCTGGAGGAGCGCTGCAGACGTAACATCTGTCCATTTCGGAGAAGCAAAACCACGCAAAAAAAAACCAACAAAGAATCCAGGTAAAAGCGCAACCCGGACCGCACAGGGTAAAACACTCACAGACAGAGCTCAGGTGATCTGTTTGGATCACACAGATCCATCTGACTGATGAATTAGCGCAGATTTTTCTGCTGATTGGGGACCAGGAGGAAGTGCATTCAGATCCCAGCGGATGAAGTGATGGTACTTTAAGTGAAGTCGATTAATTTAATTTATTAAAAGTTATTGGTGTGGTTTTGGTAACTGCGAGAAAAATGTAGACCAGTCAGTCGTGGTCCGACACAAAGGATCTCCATGTCCCTAGATGGGCTAGTGGCGCAATGGACAATGTGTCTGACTACGGATCAGAAGATTCTAGGTTTGACTCCTGGCTAGCTCGAGCAGCTTTCCTTTTGTCGCCCGAGCAGAGTCCTCGGTTTCATCTCTGTCCCAAGCCCTTGAGGGGAGCGCCGATTGACGCCCCCTCTCGCGTGCCAAGGAAACAATGGAGGAGCAGAGGTTGCACTAATAGTCATCATTTATGTGACTCAGATCTTTGGAACAGCTCAGAAGGATGTCGGAAGGATTCAATTGTAAACAGTGTTTTGATGCAGCTCAGAAGAAGGAGTAGGGTTTGTGTTTCTTGACAAAAGAGAACAGACAAGAGATGGGCAGGTCATTCAGACACATTGGATGTATTGTGAAAAGGTCTGCGTAGCAGAGGATGGTTTCGATCCATCGACCTCTGGGTTATGGGCCCAGCACGCTTCCGCTGCGCCACTCTGCTTTCAACCCTCATGCCGTGACCCGGATTTGAACCGGGGTTGCTGCGGCCACAACGCAGAGTACTAACCACTATACGATCACGGCTTCTTGCTTGAAAGTGTCTTTCGTCAGCCACTCCTAACGAACCTTTCCTCTGAAGATTTTGAGAAAAGAAAAACGGAATCCTTCGAGCCAGAGTTGAACCAGCGACCTAAGGATGTCCAGCGTTGTACCCTACAGTCCTCCGCTCTACCAACTGAGCTATCGAAGGTCACATGGCACGGTGGCAAGAAGCGGAAACATGCTGCTACACAGCTGCCTTCGAAAGCACAGGTGTCTCTTAGGTAGACTGGTTGCGGAGCCTCGTTGGCGCAGTAGGCAGCGCGTCAGTCTCATAATCTGAAGGTCGTGAGTTCAACCCTCACACGGGGCATGTGTTTTGATTAATCCAAGAATTTTAATAATAATTTTCTTCTTAAATCCATGCAAACTCAACAGTTTGTAAGGTAGGATTGCTCAGCAGGTAAATGCACGGTGCTGGTAATGCTGAGGTCATTGGTTCAAGCCCCATACTGGTCAACTCATGTCTAACATCTTTCAGACAATAAACACTTCAAAATACATAAGGGTTCAAAAATAAAATCAACACTTCAAAATAAACAAGGGTTCAAAATTAAAAATGCTTTAAAAATAAAATCAATGGTAACTGTTTTCTCTGTCCATAAACTAAGCCTGGGGTCAGAAAATGTATTGAAGCCATTTTGCCTTTGGTTGAAATGGCGCATTAAATTCACGTCTCCATTACAGACCAGAGAAAACTAAAGAGAATGCAACATTGTGTTAATCTCCATTTGAGGAGCCGGCGGTTTATCTGGAGCCTTGGTGAACTTTACCCAGGAGAGCGGCGTTCTGGAGGAGCGCTGCAGACGTAACATCTGTCCATTTCGGAGAAGCAAAACCACGCAAAAAAAACCCAACAAAGAATCCAGGTAAAAGCGCAACCCGGACCGCACAGGGTAAAACACTCACAGACAGAGCTCAGGTGATCTGTTTGGATCACACAGATCCATCTGACTGATGAATTAGCGCAGATTTTTCTGCTGATTGGGGACCAGGAGGAAGTGCATTCAGATCCCAGCGGATGAAGTGATGGTACTTTAAGTGAAGTCGATTAATTTAATTTATTAAAAGTTATTGGTGTGGTTTTGGTAACTGCGAGAAAAATGTAGACCAGTCAGTCGTGGTCCGACACAAAGGATCTCCATGTCCCTAGATGGGCTAGTGGCGCAATGGACAATGCGTCTGACTACGGATCAGAAGATTCTAGGTTCGACTCCTGGCTAGCTCGAGCAGCTTTCCTTTTGTCGCCCGAGCAGAGTCCTCGGTTTCATCTCTGTCCCAAGCCCTTGAGGGGAGCGCCGATTGACGCCCCCTCTCGCGTGCCAAGGAAACAATGGAGGAGCAGAGGTTGCACTAATAGTCATCATTTATGTGACTCAGATCTTTGGAACAGCTCAGAAGGATGTCGGAAGGATTCAATTGTAAACAGTGTTTTGATGCAGCTCAGAAGAAGGAGTAGGGTTTGTGTTTCTTGACAAAAGAGAACAGACAAGAGATGGGCAGGTCATTCAGACACATTGGATGTATTGTGAAAAGGTCTGCGTAGCAGAGGATGGTTTCGATCCATCGACCTCTGGGTTATGGGCCCAGCACGCTTCCGCTGCGCCACTCTGCTTTCAACCCTCATGCCGTGACCCGGATTCGAACCGGGGTTGCTGCGGCCACAACGCAGAGTACTAACCACTATACGATCACGGCTTCTTGCTTGAAAGTGTCTTTCGTCAGCCACTCCTAACGAACCTTTCCTCTGAAGATTTTGAGAAAAGAAAAACGGAATCCTTCGAGCTGGAGTTGAACCAGCGACCTAAGGATGTCCAGCGTTGTACCCTACAGTCCTCCGCTCTACCAACTGAGCTATCGAAGGTCGCATGGCACGGTGGCAAGAAGCGGAAACATGCTGCTACACAGCTGCCTTCGAAAGCACAGGTGTCTCTTAGGTAGACTGGTTGCGGAGCCTCGTTGGCGCAGTAGGCAGCGCGTCAGTCTCATAATCTGAAGGTCGTGAGTTCAACCCTCACACGGGGCATGTGTTTTGATTAATCCAAGAATTTTAATAATAATTTTCTTCTTAAATCCATGCAAACTCAACAGTTTGTAAGGTAGGATTGCTCAGCAGGTAAATGCACGGTGCTGGTAATGCTGAGGTCATTGGTTCAAGCCCCATACTGGTCAACTCATGTCTAACATCTTTCAGACAATAAACACTTCAAAATACATAAGGGTTCAAAAATAAAATCAACACTTCAAAATAAACAAGGGTTCAAAAACAAAATCAACACTTCAAAATTAAAAATGCTTTAAAAATAAAATCAATGGTAACTGTTTTCTCTGTCCATAAACTAAGCCTGGGGTCAGAAAATGTATTGAAGCCATTTTGCCTTTGGTTGAAATGGCGCATTAAATTCACGTCTCCATTACAGACCAGAGAAAACTAAAGAGAATGCAACATTGTGTTAATCTCCATTTGAGGAGCCGGCGGTTTATCTGGAGCCTTGGTGAACTTTACCCAGGAGAGCGGCGTTCTGGAGGAGCGCTGCAGACGTAACATCTGTCCATTTCGGAGAAGCAAAACCACGCAAAAAAAACCCAACAAAGAATCCAGGTAAAAGCGCAACCCGGACCGCACAGGGTAAAACACTCACAGACAGAGCTCAGGTGATCTGTTTGGATCACACAGATCCATCTGACTGATGAATTAGCGCAGATTTTTCTGCTGATTGGGGACCAGGAGGAAGTGCATTCAGATCCCAGCGGATGAAGTGATGGTACTTTAAGTGAAGTCGATTAATTTAATTTATTAAAAGTTATTGGTGTGGTTTTGGTAACTGCGAGAAAAATGTAGACCAGTCAGTCGTGGTCCGACACAAAGGATCTCCATGTCCCTAGATGGGCTAGTGGCGCAATGGACAATGCGTCTGACTATGGATCAGAAGATTCTAGGTTCGACTCCTGGCTAGCTCGAGCAGCTTTCCTTTTGTCGCCCGAGCAGAGTCCTCGGTTTCATCTCTGTCCCAAGCCCTTGAGGGGAGCGCCGATTGACGCCCCCTCTCGCGTGCCAAGGAAACAATGGAGGAGCAGAGGTTGCACTAATAGTCATCATTTATGTGACTCAGATCTTTGGAACAGCTCAGAAGGATGTCGGAAGGATTCAATTGTAAACAGTGTTTTGATGCAGCTCAGAAGAAGGAGTAGGGTTTGTGTTTCTTGACAAAAGAGAACAGACAAGAGATGGGCAGGTCATTCAGACACATTGGATGTATTGTGAAAAGGTCTGCGTAGCAGAGGATGGTTTCGATCCATCGACCTCTGGGTTATGGGCCCAGCACGCTTCCGCTGCGCCACTCTGCTTTCAACCCTCATGCCGTGACCCGGATTCGAACCGGGGTTGCTGCGGCCACAACGCAGAGTACTAACCACTATACGATCACGGCTTCTTGCTTGAAAGTGTCTTTCGTCAGCCACTCCTAACGAACCTTTCCTCTGAAGATTTTGAGAAAAGAAAAACGGAATCCTTCGAGCTGGAGTTGAACCAGCGACCTAAGGATGTCCAGCGTTGTACCCTACAGTCCTCCGCTCTACCAACTGAGCTATCGAAGGTCGCATGGCACGGTGGCAAGAAGCGGAAACATGCTGCTACACAGCTGCCTTCGAAAGCACAGGTGTCTCTTAGGTAGACTGGTTGCGGAGCCTCGTTGGCGCAGTAGGCAGCGCGTCAGTCTCATAATCTGAAGGTCGTGAGTTCAACCCTCACACGGGGCATGTGTTTTGATTAATCCAAGAATTTTAATAATAATTTTCTTCTTAAATCCATGCAAACTCAACAGTTTGTAAGGTAGGATTGCTCAGCAGGTAAATGCACGGTGCTGGTAATGCTGAGGTCATTGGTTCAAGCCCCATACTGGTCAACTCATGTCTAACATCTTTCAGACAATAAACACTTCAAAATACATAAGGGTTCAAAAATAAAATCAACACTTCAAAATAAACAAGGGTTCAAAAACAAAATCAACACTTCAAAATTAAAAATGCTTTAAAAATAAAATCAATGGTAACTGTTTTCTCTGTCCATAAACTAAGCCTGGGGTCAGAAAATGTATTGAAGCCATTTTGCCTTTGGTTGAAATGGCGCATTAAATTCACGTCTCCATTACAGACCAGAGAAAACTAAAGAGAATGCAACATTGTGTTAATCTCCATTTGAGGAGCCGGCGGTTTATCTGGAGCCTTGGTGAACTTTACCCAGGAGAGCGGCGTTCTGGAGGAGCGCTGCAGACGTAACATCTGTCCATTTCGGAGAAGCAAAACCACGCAAAAAAAACCCAACAAAGAATCCAGGTAAAAGCGCAACCCGGACCGCACAGGGTAAAACACTCACAGACAGAGCTCAGGTGATCTGTTTGGATCACACAGATCCATCTGACTGATGAATTAGCGCAGATTTTTCTGCTGATTGGGGACCAGGAGGAAGTGCATTCAGATCCCAGCGGATGAAGTGATGGTACTTTAAGTGAAGTCGATTAATTTAATTTATTAAAAGTTATTGGTGTGGTTTTGGTAACTGCGAGAAAAATGTAGACCAGTCAGTCGTGGTCCGACACAAAGGATCTCCATGTCCCTAGATGGGCTAGTGGCGCAATGGACAACGCGTCTGACTACGGATCAGAAGATTCTAGGTTCGACTCCTGGCTAGCTCGAGCAGCTTTCCTTTTGTCGCCCGAGCAGAGTCCTCGGTTTCATCTCTGTCCCAAGCCCTTGAGGGGAGCGCCGATTGACGCCCCCTCTCGCGTGCCAAGGAAACAATGGAGGAGCAGAGGTTGCACTAATAGTCATCATTTATGTGACTCAGATCTTTGGAACAGCTCAGAAGGATGTCGGAAGGATTCAATTGTAAACAGTGTTTTGATGCAGCTCAGAAGAAGGAGTAGGGTTTGTGTTTCTTGACAAAAGAGAACAGACAAGAGATGGGCAGGTCATTCAGACACATTGGATGTATTGTGAAAAGGTCTGCGTAGCAGAGGATGGTTTCGATCCATCGACCTCTGGGTTATGGGCCCAGCACGCTTCCGCTGCGCCACTCTGCTTTCAACCCTCATGCCGTGACCCGGATTCGAACCGGGGTTGCTGCGGCCACAACGCAGAGTACTAACCACTATACGATCACGGCTTCTTGCTTGAAAGTGTCTTTCGTCAGCCACTCCTAACGAACCTTTCCTCTGAAGATTTTGAGAAAAGAAAAATGGAATCCTTCGAGCCGGAGTTGAACCAGCGACCTAAGGATGTCCAGCGTTGTACCCTACAGTCCTCCGCTCTACCAACTGAGCTATCGAAGGTCGCATGGCACGGTGGCAAGAAGCGGAAACATGCTGCTACACAGCTGCCTTCGAAAGCACAGGTGTCTCTTAGGTAGACTGGTTGCGGAGCCTCGTTGGCGCAGTAGGCAGCGCGTCAGTCTCATAATCTGAAGGTCGTGAGTTCAACCCTCACACGGGGCATGTGTTTTGATTAATCCAAGAATTTTAATAATAATTTTCTTCTTAAATCCATGCAAACTCAACAGTTTGTAAGGTAGGATTGCTCAGCAGGTAAATGCACGGTGCTGGTAATGCTGAGGTCATTGGTTCAAGCCCCATACTGGTCAACTCATGTCTAACATCTTTCAGACAATAAACACTTCAAAATACATAAGGGTTCAAAAATAAAATCAACACTTCAAAATAAACAAGGGTTCAAAAACAAAATCAACACTTCAAAATTAAAAATGCTTTAAAAATAAAATCAATGGTAACTGTTTTCTCTGTCCATAAACTAAGCCTGGGGTCAGAAAATGTATTGAAGCCATTTTGCCTTTGGTTGAAATGGCGCATTAAATTCACGTCTCCATTACAGACCAGAGAAAACTAAAGAGAATGCAACATTGTGTTAATCTCCATTTGAGGAGCCGGCGGTTTATCTGGAGCCTTGGTGAACTTTACCCAGGAGAGCGGCGTTCTGGAGGAGCGCTGCAGACGTAACATCTGTCCATTTCGGAGAAGCAAAACCACGCAAAAAAACCCCAACAAAGAATCCAGGTAAAAGCGCAACCCGGACCGCACAGGGTAAAACACTCACAGACAGAGCTCAGGTGATCTGTTTGGATCACACAGATCCATCTGACTGATGAATTAGCGCAGATTTTTCTGCTGATTGGGGACCAGGAGGAAGTGCATTCAGATCCCAGCGGATGAAGTGATGGTACTTTAAGTGAAGTCGATTAATTTAATTTATTAAAAGTTATTGGTGTGGTTTTGGTAACTGCGAGAAAAATGTAGACCAGTCAGTCGTGGTCCGACACAAAGGATCTCCATGTCCCTAGATGGGCTAGTGGCGCAATGGACAACGCGTCTGACTACGGATCAGAAGATTCTAGGTTCGACTCCTGGCTAGCTCGAGCAGCTTTCCTTTTGTCGCCCGAGCAGAGTCCTCGGTTTCATCTCTGTCCCAAGCCCTTGAGGGGAGCGCCGATTGACGCCCCCTCTCGCGTGCCAAGGAAACAATGGAGGAGCAGAGGTTGCACTAATAGTCATCATTTATGTGACTCAGATCTTTGGAACAGCTCAGAAGGATGTCGGAAGGATTCAATTGTAAACAGTGTTTTGATGCAGCTCAGAAGAAGGAGTAGGGTTTGTGTTTCTTGACAAAAGAGAACAGACAAGAGATGGGCAGGTCATTCAGACACATTGGATGTATTGTGAAAAGGTCTGCGTAGCAGAGGATGGTTTCGATCCATCGACCTCTGGGTTATGGGCCCAGCACGCTTCCGCTGCGCCACTCTGCTTTCAACCCTCATGCCGTGACCCGGATTTGAACCGGGGTTGCTGCGGCCACAACGCAGAGTACTAACCACTATACGATCACGGCTTCTTGCTTGAAAGTGTCTTTCGTCAGCCACTCCTAACGAACCTTTCCTCTGAAGATTTTGAGAAAAGAAAAATGGAATCCTTCGAGCCGGAGTTGAACCAGCGACCTAAGGATGTCCAGCGTTGTACCCTACAGTCCTCCGCTCTACCAACTGAGCTATCGAAGGTCGCATGGCACGGTGGCAAGAAGCGGAAACATGCTGCTACACAGCTGCCTTCGAAAGCACAGGTGTCTCTTAGGTAGACTGGTTGCGGAGCCTCGTTGGCGCAGTAGGCAGCGCGTCAGTCTCATAATCTGAAGGTCGTGAGTTCAACCCTCACACGGGGCATGTGTTTTGATTAATCCAAGAATTTTAATAATAATTTTCTTCTTAAATCCATGCAAACTCAACAGTTTGTAAGGTAGGATTGCTCAGCAGGTAAATGCACGGTGCTGGTAATGCTGAGGTCATTGGTTCAAGCCCCATACTGGTCAACTCATGTCTAACATCTTTCAGACAATAAACACTTCAAAATACATAAGGGTTCAAAAATAAAATCAACACTTCAAAATAAACAAGGGTTCAAAAACAAAATCAACACTTCAAAATTAAAAATGCTTTAAAAATAAAATCAATGGTAACTGTTTTCTCTGTCCATAAACTAAGCCTGGGGTCAGAAAATGTATTGAAGCCATTTTGCCTTTGGTTGAAATGGCGCATTAAATTCACGTCTCCATTACAGACCAGAGAAAACTAAAGAGAATGCAACATTGTGTTAATCTCCATTTGAGGAGCCGGCGGTTTATCTGGAGCCTTGGTGAACTTTACCCAGGAGAGCGGCGTTCTGGAGGAGCGCTGCAGACGTAACATCTGTCCATTTCGGAGAAGCAAAACCACGCAAAAAAAACCCAACAAAGAATCCAGGTAAAAGCGCAACCCGGACCGCACAGGGTAAAACACTCACAGACAGAGCTCAGGTGATCTGTTTGGATCACACAGATCCATCTGACTGATGAATTAGCGCAGATTTTTCTGCTGATTGGGGACCAGGAGGAAGTGCATTCAGATCCCAGCGGATGAAGTGATGGTACTTTAAGTGAAGTCGATTAATTTAATTTATTAAAAGTTATTGGTGTGGTTTTGGTAACTGCGAGAAAAATGTAGACCAGTCAGTCGTGGTCCGACACAAAGGATCTCCATGTCCCTAGATGGGCTAGTGGCGCAATGGACAACGCGTCTGACTACGGATCAGAAGATTCTAGGTTTGACTCCTGGCTAGCTCGAGCAGCTTTCCTTTTGTCGCCCGAGCAGAGTCCTCGGTTTCATCTCTGTCCCAAGCCCTTGAGGGGAGCGCCGATTGACGCCCCCTCTCGCGTGCCAAGGAAACAATGGAGGAGCAGAGGTTGCACTAATAGTCATCATTTATGTGACTCAGATCTTTGGAACAGCTCAGAAGGATGTCGGAAGGATTCAATTGTAAACAGTGTTTTGATGCAGCTCAGAAGAAGGAGTAGGGTTTGTGTTTCTTGACAAAAGAGAACAGACAAGAGATGGGCAGGTCATTCAGACACATTGGATGTATTGTGAAAAGGTCTGCGTAGCAGAGGATGGTTTCGATCCATCGACCTCTGGGTTATGGGCCCAGCACGCTTCCGCTGCGCCACTCTGCTTTCAACCCTCATGCCGTGACCCGGATTCGAACCGGGGTTGCTGCGGCCACAACGCAGAGTACTAACCACTATACGATCACGGCTTCTTGCTTGAAAGTGTCTTTCGTCAGCCACTCCTAACGAACCTTTCCTCTGAAGATTTTGAGAAAAGAAAAATGGAATCCTTCGAGCCGGAGTTGAACCAGCGACCTAAGGATGTCCAGCGTTGTACCCTACAGTCCTCCGCTCTACCAACTGAGCTATCGAAGGTCGCATGGCACGGTGGCAAGAAGCGGAAACATGCTGCTACACAGCTGCCTTCGAAAGCACAGGTGTCTCTTAGGTAGACTGGTTGCGGAGCCTCGTTGGCGCAGTAGGCAGCGCGTCAGTCTCATAATCTGAAGGTCGTGAGTTCAACCCTCACACGGGGCATGTGTTTTGATTAATCCAAGAATTTTAATAATAATTTTCTTCTTAAATCCATGCAAACTCAACAGTTTGTAAGGTAGGATTGCTCAGCAGGTAAATGCACGGTGCTGGTAATGCTGAGGTCATTGGTTCAAGCCCCATACTGGTCAACTCATGTCTAACATCTTTCAGACAATAAACACTTCAAAATACATAAGGGTTCAAAAATAAAATCAACACTTCAAAATAAACAAGGGTTCAAAAACAAAATCAACACTTCAAAATTAAAAATGCTTTAAAAATAAAATCAATGGTAACTGTTTTCTCTGTCCATAAACTAAGCCTGGGGTCAGAAAATGTATTGAAGCCATTTTGCCTTTGGTTGAAATGGCGCATTAAATTCACGTCTCCATTACAGACCAGAGAAAACTAAAGAGAATGCAACATTGTGTTAATCTCCATTTGAGGAGCCGGCGGTTTATCTGGAGCCTTGGTGAACTTTACCCAGGAGAGCGGCGTTCTGGAGGAGCGCTGCAGACGTAACATCTGTCCATTTCGGAGAAGCAAAACCACGCAAAAAAAACCCAACAAAGAATCCAGGTAAAAGCGCAACCCGGACCGCACAGGGTAAAACACTCACAGACAGAGCTCAGGTGATCTGTTTGGATCACACAGATCCATCTGACTGATGAATTAGCGCAGATTTTTCTGCTGATTGGGGACCAGGAGGAAGTGCATTCAGATCCCAGCGGATGAAGTGATGGTACTTTAAGTGAAGTCGATTAATTTAATTTATTAAAAGTTATTGGTGTGGTTTTGGTAACTGCGAGAAAAATGTAGACCAGTCAGTCGTGGTCCGACACAAAGGATCTCCATGTCCCTAGATGGGCTAGTGGCGCAATGGACAACGCGTCTGACTACGGATCAGAAGATTCTAGGTTTGACTCCTGGCTAGCTCGAGCAGCTTTCCTTTTGTCGCCCGAGCAGAGTCCTCGGTTTCATCTCTGTCCCAAGCCCTTGAGGGGAGCGCCGATTGACGCCCCCTCTCGCGTGCCAAGGAAACAATGGAGGAGCAGAGGTTGCACTAATAGTCATCATTTATGTGACTCAGATCTTTGGAACAGCTCAGAAGGATGTCGGAAGGATTCAATTGTAAACAGTGTTTTGATGCAGCTCAGAAGAAGGAGTAGGGTTTGTGTTTCTTGACAAAAGAGAACAGACAAGAGATGGGCAGGTCATTCAGACACATTGGATGTATTGTGAAAAGGTCTGCGTAGCAGAGGATGGTTTCGATCCATCGACCTCTGGGTTATGGGCCCAGCACGCTTCCGCTGCGCCACTCTGCTTTCAACCCTCATGCCGTGACCCGGATTCGAACCGGGGTTGCTGCGGCCACAACGCAGAGTACTAACCACTATACGATCACGGCTTCTTGCTTGAAAGTGTCTTTCGTCAGCCACTCCTAACGAACCTTTCCTCTGAAGATTTTGAGAAAAGAAAAATGGAATCCTTCGAGCCGGAGTTGAACCAGCGACCTAAGGATGTCCAGCGTTGTACCCTACAGTCCTCCGCTCTACCAACTGAGCTATCGAAGGTCACATGGCACGGTGGCAAGAAGCGGAAACATGCTGCTACACAGCTGCCTTCGAAAGCACAGGTGTCTCTTAGGTAGACTGGTTGCGGAGCCTCGTTGGCGCAGTAGGCAGCGCGTCAGTCTCATAATCTGAAGGTCGTGAGTTCAACCCTCACACGGGGCATGTGTTTTGATTAATCCAAGAATTTTAATAATAATTTTCTTCTTAAATCCATGCAAACTCAACAGTTTGTAAGGTAGGATTGCTCAGCAGGTAAATGCACGGTGCTGGTAATGCTGAGGTCATTGGTTCAAGCCCCATACTGGTCAACTCATGTCTAACATCTTTCAGACAATAAACACTTCAAAATACATAAGGGTTCAAAAATAAAATCAACACTTCAA
Organism: Poecilia mexicana; assembly: GCF_051168715.1. Taxonomy (NCBI): domain Eukaryota; kingdom Metazoa; phylum Chordata; class Actinopteri; order Cyprinodontiformes; family Poeciliidae; genus Poecilia; species Poecilia mexicana. The sequence continues at coordinate 8,830,782 of NW_028263379.1, forward strand.
AATAAACAAGGGTTCAAAAACAAAATCAACACTTCAAAATTAAAAATGCTTTAAAAATAAAATCAATGGTAACTGTTTTCTCTGTCCATAAACTAAGCCTGGGGTCAGAAAATGTATTGAAGCCATTTTGCCTTTGGTTGAAATGGCGCATTAAATTCACGTCTCCATTACAGACCAGAGAAAACTAAAGAGAATGCAACATTGTGTTAATCTCCATTTGAGGAGCCGGCGGTTTATCTGGAGCCTTGGTGAACTTTACCCAGGAGAGCGGCGTTCTGGAGGAGCGCTGCAGACGTAACATCTGTCCATTTCGGAGAAGCAAAACCACGCAAAAAAAACCCAACAAAGAATCCAGGTAAAAGCGCAACCCGGACCGCACAGGGTAAAACACTCACAGACAGAGCTCAGGTGATCTGTTTGGATCACACAGATCCATCTGACTGATGAATTAGCGCAGATTTTTCTGCTGATTGGGGACCAGGAGGAAGTGCATTCAGATCCCAGCGGATGAAGTGATGGTACTTTAAGTGAAGTCGATTAATTTAATTTATTAAAAGTTATTGGTGTGGTTTTGGTAACTGCGAGAAAAATGTAGACCAGTCAGTCGTGGTCCGACACAAAGGATCTCCATGTCCCTAGATGGGCTAGTGGCGCAATGGACAACGCGTCTGACTATGGATCAGAAGATTCTAGGTTCGACTCCTGGCTAGCTCGAGCAGCTTTCCTTTTGTCGCCCGAGCAGAGTCCTCGGTTTCATCTCTGTCCCAAGCCCTTGAGGGGAGCGCCGATTGACGCCCCCTCTCGCGTGCCAAGGAAACAATGGAGGAGCAGAGGTTGCACTAATAGTCATCATTTATGTGACTCAGATCTTTGGAACAGCTCAGAAGGATGTCGGAAGGATTCAATTGTAAACAGTGTTTTGATGCAGCTCAGAAGAAGGAGTAGGGTTTGTGTTTCTTGACAAAAGAGAACAGACAAGAGATGGGCAGGTCATTCAGACACATTGGATGTATTGTGAAAAGGTCTGCGTAGCAGAGGATGGTTTCGATCCATCGACCTCTGGGTTATGGGCCCAGCACGCTTCCGCTGCGCCACTCTGCTTTCAACCCTCATGCCATGACCCGGATTCGAACCGGGGTTGCTGCGGCCACAACGCAGAGTACTAACCACTATACGATCACGGCTTCTTGCTTGAAAGTGTCTTTCGTCAGCCACTCCTAACGAACCTTTCCTCTGAAGATTTTGAGAAAAGAAAAACGGAATCCTTCGAGCCGGAGTTGAACCAGCGACCTAAGGATGTCCAGCGTTGTACCCTACAGTCCTCCGCTCTACCAACTGAGCTATCGAAGGTCGCATGGCACGGTGGCAAGAAGCGGAAACATGCTGCTACACAGCTGCCTTCGAAAGCACAGGTGTCTCTTAGGTAGACTGGTTGCGGAGCCTCGTTGGCGCAGTAGGCAGCGCGTCAGTCTCATAATCTGAAGGTCGTGAGTTCAACCCTCACACGGGGCATGTGTTTTGATTAATCCAAGAATTTTAATAATAATTTTCTTCTTAAATCCATGCAAACTCAACAGTTTGTAAGGTAGGATTGCTCAGCAGGTAAATGCACGGTGCTGGTAATGCTGAGGTCATTGGTTCAAGCCCCATACTGGTCAACTCATGTCTAACATCTTTCAGACAATAAACACTTCAAAATACATAAGGGTTCAAAAATAAAATCAACACTTCAAAATAAACAAGGGTTCAAAAACAAAATCAACACTTCAAAATTAAAAATGCTTTAAAAATAAAATCAATGGTAACTGTTTTCTCTGTCCATAAACTAAGCCTGGGGTCAGAAAATGTATTGAAGCCATTTTGCCTTTGGTTGAAATGGCGCATTAAATTCACGTCTCCATTACAGACCAGAGAAAACTAAAGAGAATGCAACATTGTGTTAATCTCCATTTGAGGAGCCGGCGGTTTATCTGGAGCCTTGGTGAACTTTACCCAGGAGAGCGGCGTTCTGGAGGAGCGCTGCAGACGTAACATCTGTCCATTTCGGAGAAGCAAAACCACGCAAAAAAAACCCAACAAAGAATCCAGGTAAAAGCGCAACCCGGACCGCACAGGGTAAAACACTCACAGACAGAGCTCAGGTGATCTGTTTGGATCACACAGATCCATCTGACTGATGAATTAGCGCAGATTTTTCTGCTGATTGGGGACCAGGAGGAAGTGCATTCAGATCCCAGCGGATGAAGTGATGGTACTTTAAGTGAAGTCGATTAATTTAATTTATTAAAAGTTATTGGTGTGGTTTTGGTAACTGCGAGAAAAATGTAGACCAGTCAGTCGTGGTCCGACACAAAGGATCTCCATGTCCCTAGATGGGCTAGTGGCGCAATGGACAATGCGTCTGACTACGGATCAGAAGATTCTAGGTTCGACTCCTGGCTAGCTCGAGCAGCTTTCCTTTTGTCGCCCGAGCAGAGTCCTCGGTTTCATCTCTGTCCCAAGCCCTTGAGGGGAGCGCCGATTGACGCCCCCTCTCGCGTGCCAAGGAAACAATGGAGGAGCAGAGGTTGCACTAATAGTCATCATTTATGTGACTCAGATCTTTGGAACAGCTCAGAAGGATGTCGGAAGGATTCAATTGTAAACAGTGTTTTGATGCAGCTCAGAAGAAGGAGTAGGGTTTGTGTTTCTTGACAAAAGAGAACAGACAAGAGATGGGCAGGTCATTCAGACACATTGGATGTATTGTGAAAAGGTCTGCGTAGCAGAGGATGGTTTCGATCCATCGACCTCTGGGTTATGGGCCCAGCACGCTTCCGCTGCGCCACTCTGCTTTCAACCCTCATGCCGTGACCCGGATTCGAACCGGGGTTGCTGCGGCCACAACGCAGAGTACTAACCACTATACGATCACGGCTTCTTGCTTGAAAGTGTCTTTCGTCAGCCACTCCTAACGAACCTTTCCTCTGAAGATTTTGAGAAAAGAAAAACGGAATCCTTCGAGCCGGAGTTGAACCAGCGACCTAAGGATGTCCAGCGTTGTACCCTACAGTCCTCCGCTCTACCAACTGAGCTATCGAAGGTCGCATGGCACGGTGGCAAGAAGCGGAAACATGCTGCTACACAGCTGCCTTCGAAAGCACAGGTGTCTCTTAGGTAGACTGGTTGCGGAGCCTCGTTGGCGCAGTAGGCAGCGCGTCAGTCTCATAATCTGAAGGTCGTGAGTTCAACCCTCACACGGGGCATGTGTTTTGATTAATCCAAGAATTTTAATAATAATTTTCTTCTTAAATCCATGCAAACTCAACAGTTTGTAAGGTAGGATTGCTCAGCAGGTAAATGCACGGTGCTGGTAATGCTGAGGTCATTGGTTCAAGCCCCATACTGGTCAACTCATGTCTAACATCTTTCAGACAATAAACACTTCAAAATACATAAGGGTTCAAAAATAAAATCAACACTTCAAAATAAACAAGGGTTCAAAAACAAAATCAACACTTCAAAATTAAAAATGCTTTAAAAATAAAATCAATGGTAACTGTTTTCTCTGTCCATAAACTAAGCCTGGGGTCAGAAAATGTATTGAAGCCATTTTGCCTTTGGTTGAAATGGCGCATTAAATTCACGTCTCCATTACAGACCAGAGAAAACTAAAGAGAATGCAACATTGTGTTAATCTCCATTTGAGGAGCCGGCGGTTTATCTGGAGCCTTGGTGAACTTTACCCAGGAGAGCGGCGTTCTGGAGGAGCGCTGCAGACGTAACATCTGTCCATTTCGGAGAAGCAAAACCACGCAAAAAAAACCCAACAAAGAATCCAGGTAAAAGCGCAACCCGGACCGCACAGGGTAAAACACTCACAGACAGAGCTCAGGTGATCTGTTTGGATCACACAGATCCATCTGACTGATGAATTAGCGCAGATTTTTCTGCTGATTGGGGACCAGGAGGAAGTGCATTCAGATCCCAGCGGATGAAGTGATGGTACTTTAAGTGAAGTCGATTAATTTAATTTATTAAAAGTTATTGGTGTGGTTTTGGTAACTGCGAGAAAAATGTAGACCAGTCAGTCGTGGTCCGACACAAAGGATCTCCATGTCCCTAGATGGGCTAGTGGCGCAATGGACAACGCGTCTGACTATGGATCAGAAGATTCTAGGTTCGACTCCTGGCTAGCTCGAGCAGCTTTCCTTTTGTCGCCCGAGCAGAGTCCTCGGTTTCATCTCTGTCCCAAGCCCTTGAGGGGAGCGCCGATTGACGCCCCCTCTCGCGTGCCAAGGAAACAATGGAGGAGCAGAGGTTGCACTAATAGTCATCATTTATGTGACTCAGATCTTTGGAACAGCTCAGAAGGATGTCGGAAGGATTCAATTGTAAACAGTGTTTTGATGCAGCTCAGAAGAAGGAGTAGGGTTTGTGTTTCTTGACAAAAGAGAACAGACAAGAGATGGGCAGGTCATTCAGACACATTGGATGTATTGTGAAAAGGTCTGCGTAGCAGAGGATGGTTTCGATCCATCGACCTCTGGGTTATGGGCCCAGCACGCTTTCGCTGCGCCACTCTGCTTTCAACCCTCATGCCGTGACCCGGATTTGAACCGGGGTTGCTGCGGCCACAACGCAGAGTACTAACCACTATACGATCACGGCTTCTTGCTTGAAAGTGTCTTTCGTCAGCCACTCCTAACGAACCTTTCCTCTGAAGATTTTGAGAAAAGAAAAACGGAATCCTTCGAGCCAGAGTTGAACCAGCGACCTAAGGATGTCCAGCGTTGTACCCTACAGTCCTCCGCTCTACCAACTGAGCTATCGAAGGTCACATGGCACGGTGGAAAGAAGCGGAAACATGCTGCTACACAGCTGCCTTCGAAAGCACAGGTGTCTCTTAGGTAGACTGGTTGCGGAGCCTCGTTGGCGCAGTAGGCAGCGCGTCAGTCTCATAATCTGAAGGTCGTGAGTTCAACCCTCACACGGGGCATGTGTTTTGATTAATCCAAGAATTTTAATAATAATTTTCTTCTTAAATCCATGCAAACTCAACAGTTTGTAAGGTAGGATTGCTCAGCAGGTAAATGCACAGTGCTGGTAATGCTGAGGTCATTGGTTCAAGCCCCATACTGGTCAACTCATGTCTAACATCTTTCAGACAATAAACACTTCAAAATACATAAGGGTTCAAAAATAAAATCAACACTTCAAAATAAACAAGGGTTCAAAAACAAAATCAACACTTCAAAATTAAAAATGCTTTAAAAATAAAATCAATGGTAACTGTTTTCTCTGTCCATAAACTAAGCCTGGGGTCAGAAAATGTATTGAAGCCATTTTGCCTTTGGTTGAAATGGCGCATTAAATTCACGTCTCCATTACAGACCAGAGAAAACTAAAGAGAATGCAACATTGTGTTAATCTCCATTTGAGGAGCCGGCGGTTTATCTGGAGCCTTGGTGAACTTTACCCAGGAGAGCGGCGTTCTGGAGGAGCGCTGCAGACGTAACATCTGTCCATTTCGGAGAAGCAAAACCACGCAAAAAAAACCCAACAAAGAATCCAGGTAAAAGCGCAACCCGGACCGCACAGGGTAAAACACTCACAGACAGAGCTCAGGTGATCTGTTTGGATCACACAGATCCATCTGACTGATGAATTAGCGCAGATTTTTCTGCTGATTGGGGACCAGGAGGAAGTGCATTCAGATCCCAGCGGATGAAGTGATGGTACTTTAAGTGAAGTCGATTAATTTAATTTATTAAAAGTTATTGGTGTGGTTTTGGTAACTGCGAGAAAAATGTAGACCAGTCAGTCGTGGTCCGACACAAAGGATCTCCATGTCCCTAGATGGGCTAGTGGCGCAATGGACAACGCGTCTGACTACGGATCAGAAGATTCTAGGTTCGACTCCTGGCTAGCTCGAGCAGCTTTCCTTTTGTCGCCCGAGCAGAGTCCTCGGTTTCATCTCTGTCCCAAGCCCTTGAGGGGAGCGCCGATTGACGCCCCCTCTCGCGTGCCAAGGAAACAATGGAGGAGCAGAGGTTGCACTAATAGTCATCATTTATGTGACTCAGATCTTTGGAACAGCTCAGAAGGATGTCGGAAGGATTCAATTGTAAACAGTGTTTTGATGCAGCTCAGAAGAAGGAGTAGGGTTTGTGTTTCTTGACAAAAGAGAACAGACAAGAGATGGGCAGGTCATTCAGACACATTGGATGTATTGTGAAAAGGTCTGCGTAGCAGAGGATGGTTTCGATCCATCGACCTCTGGGTTATGGGCCCAGCACGCTTCCGCTGCGCCACTCTGCTTTCAACCCTCATGCCGTGACCCGGATTCGAACCGGGGTTGCTGCGGCCACAACGCAGAGTACTAACCACTATACGATCACGGCTTCTTGCTTGAAAGTGTCTTTCGTCAGCCACTCCTAACGAACCTTTCCTCTGAAGATTTTGAGAAAAGAAAAATGGAATCCTTCGAGCCGGAGTTGAACCAGCGACCTAAGGATGTCCAGCGTTGTACCCTACAGTCCTCCGCTCTACCAACTGAGCTATCGAAGGTCGCATGGCACGGTGGCAAGAAGCGGAAACATGCTGCTACACAGCTGCCTTCGAAAGCACAGGTGTCTCTTAGGTAGACTGGTTGCGGAGCCTCGTTGGCGCAGTAGGCAGCGCGTCAGTCTCATAATCTGAAGGTCGTGAGTTCAACCCTCACACGGGGCATGTGTTTTGATTAATCCAAGAATTTTAATAATAATTTTCTTCTTAAATCCATGCAAACTCAACAGTTTGTAAGGTAGGATTGCTCAGCAGGTAAATGCACGGTGCTGGTAATGCTGAGGTCATTGGTTCAAGCCCCATACTGGTCAACTCATGTCTAACATCTTTCAGACAATAAACACTTCAAAATACATAAGGGTTCAAAAATAAAATCAACACTTCAAAATAAACAAGGGTTCAAAAACAAAATCAACACTTCAAAATTAAAAATGCTTTAAAAATAAAATCAATGGTAACTGTTTTCTCTGTCCATAAACTAAGCCTGGGGTCAGAAAATGTATTGAAGCCATTTTGCCTTTGGTTGAAATGGCGCATTAAATTCACGTCTCCATTACAGACCAGAGAAAACTAAAGAGAATGCAACATTGTGTTAATCTCCATTTGAGGAGCCGGCGGTTTATCTGGAGCCTTGGTGAACTTTACCCAGGAGAGCGGCGTTCTGGAGGAGCGCTGCAGACGTAACATCTGTCCATTTCGGAGAAGCAAAACCACGCAAAAAAAACCCAACAAAGAATCCAGGTAAAAGCGCAACCCGGACCGCACAGGGTAAAACACTCACAGACAGAGCTCAGGTGATCTGTTTGGATCACACAGATCCATCTGACTGATGAATTAGCGCAGATTTTTCTGCTGATTGGGGACCAGGAGGAAGTGCATTCAGATCCCAGCGGATGAAGTGATGGTACTTTAAGTGAAGTCGATTAATTTAATTTATTAAAAGTTATTGGTGTGGTTTTGGTAACTGCGAGAAAAATGTAGACCAGTCAGTCGTGGTCCGACACAAAGGATCTCCATGTCCCTAGATGGGCTAGTGGCGCAATGGACAACGCGTCTGACTACGGATCAGAAGATTCTAGGTTTGACTCCTGGCTAGCTCGAGCAGCTTTCCTTTTGTCGCCCGAGCAGAGTCCTCGGTTTCATCTCTGTCCCAAGCCCTTGAGGGGAGCGCCGATTGACGCCCCCTCTCGCGTGCCAAGGAAACAATGGAGGAGCAGAGGTTGCACTAATAGTCATCATTTATGTGACTCAGATCTTTGGAACAGCTCAGAAGGATGTCGGAAGGATTCAATTGTAAACAGTGTTTTGATGCAGCTCAGAAGAAGGAGTAGGGTTTGTGTTTCTTGACAAAAGAGAACAGACAAGAGATGGGCAGGTCATTCAGACACATTGGATGTATTGTGAAAAGGTCTGCGTAGCAGAGGATGGTTTCGATCCATCGACCTCTGGGTTATGGGCCCAGCACGCTTCCGCTGCGCCACTCTGCTTTCAACCCTCATGCCGTGACCCGGATTCGAACCGGGGTTGCTGCGGCCACAACGCAGAGTACTAACCACTATACGATCACGGCTTCTTGCTTGAAAGTGTCTTTCGTCAGCCACTCCTAACGAACCTTTCCTCTGAAGATTTTGAGAAAAGAAAAATGGAATCCTTCGAGCCGGAGTTGAACCAGCGACCTAAGGATGTCCAGCGTTGTACCCTACAGTCCTCCGCTCTACCAACTGAGCTATCGAAGGTCGCATGGCACGGTGGCAAGAAGCGGAAACATGCTGCTACACAGCTGCCTTCGAAAGCACAGGTGTCTCTTAGGTAGACTGGTTGCGGAGCCTCGTTGGCGCAGTAGGCAGCGCGTCAGTCTCATAATCTGAAGGTCGTGAGTTCAACCCTCACACGGGGCATGTGTTTTGATTAATCCAAGAATTTTAATAATAATTTTCTTCTTAAATCCATGCAAACTCAACAGTTTGTAAGGTAGGATTGCTCAGCAGGTAAATGCACGGTGCTGGTAATGCTGAGGTCATTGGTTCAAGCCCCATACTGGTCAACTCATGTCTAACATCTTTCAGACAATAAACACTTCAAAATACATAAGGGTTCAAAAATAAAATCAACACTTCAAAATAAACAAGGGTTCAAAAACAAAATCAACACTTCAAAATTAAAAATGCTTTAAAAATAAAATCAATGGTAACTGTTTTCTCTGTCCATAAACTAAGCCTGGGGTCAGAAAATGTATTGAAGCCATTTTGCCTTTGGTTGAAATGGCGCATTAAATTCACGTCTCCATTACAGACCAGAGAAAACTAAAGAGAATGCAACATTGTGTTAATCTCCATTTGAGGAGCCGGCGGTTTATCTGGAGCCTTGGTGAACTTTACCCAGGAGAGCGGCGTTCTGGAGGAGCGCTGCAGACGTAACATCTGTCCATTTCGGAGAAGCAAAACCACGCAAAAAAAACCCAACAAAGAATCCAGGTAAAAGCGCAACCCGGACCGCACAGGGTAAAACACTCACAGACAGAGCTCAGGTGATCTGTTTGGATCACACAGATCCATCTGACTGATGAATTAGCGCAGATTTTTCTGCTGATTGGGGACCAGGAGGAAGTGCATTCAGATCCCAGCGGATGAAGTGATGGTACTTTAAGTGAAGTCGATTAATTTAATTTATTAAAAGTTATTGGTGTGGTTTTGGTAACTGCGAGAAAAATGTAGACCAGTCAGTCGTGGTCCGACACAAAGGATCTCCATGTCCCTAGATGGGCTAGTGGCGCAATGGACAACGCGTCTGACTACGGATCAGAAGATTCTAGGTTTGACTCCTGGCTAGCTCGAGCAGCTTTCCTTTTGTCGCCCGAGCAGAGTCCTCGGTTTCATCTCTGTCCCAAGCCCTTGAGGGGAGCGCCGATTGACGCCCCCTCTCGCGTGCCAAG